>NW_010241127.1:0-5364 GCF_000690775.1 Eurypyga helias
CAAACCATTCTGGGATTCTATGACCAATTCTGTAATTCAGCTGATGCACACAGAGTGAATACTTTGTCCTTAAGGTCTCCAAGGGGAAAAGGAGGGATTGGCGGGGTACATGTGGAGAGAAAGCCATATATGGTTGGAGCCCATCGTGTTGTAGTTACAGCTGCGCGTAGGTGGAAGCAGATCCGTAGGCAGCAGGTTTGGCATGGGCAGGTCATTGCATATGGCCCGTGAATTTTACCGGTTGCGCCCCGCCAACGGAAAAGCTACGATGGCAGCAACTGAGGTTTGCCAGGATCTTTAAGTTACTCCGTGAAAAACATCCCCTTTGGATAGCAACGCATGAGCATTGCAGAATTCTATCCCTAAACGCATGCGTGTGTCCCATGGTGACCCTCACGGTGCTACGTCGCGGTCCACGAGGATACGAGCTGTTCCTAAGGCACGTAGGGTTCGATCCAGACATCGGTTTGAAGTGAGCAGGTCAAGAGCTGTTCTGATCCCGGTGGAAATTTCTGGAAGACAAGCGCTCTTGCAGTGGTCGAGAGGCCGGGGATTGCCCAACCTGGTGTTTTGGCTCTGGACGGTAAGGCATCAAAATTTGCAGCTGTGAGTTTGCTGCACCAGTTCACGGGCTGGCTGCTGACCACCGTGAGAACCGCCTGTGCTGTAGTAAAGTCTGAATAGAGGTGCATTTCCCAAGCCATCTATTCATAATTTTACGTGTTTCCAACACTTATTCCCATCTATTTTCACCCTTACTTTGTGCATAAGCGTCAGATTTCGCTCATCCTTTCCCTGCCCTGATGCCATTAATTTAGATCCCGCTTCTGTACAAAACCTGTGTGAATCCTCTGTGCTTCTGCGATGCCGCGCGGTGTTTGACCCGTCTAAAGCTGTGTCTTACACCCTCACCTTGTACAGCAAAGCACCGCTGGAAACCCTCGCTGTTCTGTCCCTCCCTCATCTTACCGTCCCCTTTACAACTCCTTCGCTTCTTCCTGTTAGTAGCTCCAAACACAAACAGCTGTCCCAACAGCAAGAGGTTGCACTAACCCACTTTCTACTACTACAGGGAGTACAGTTCTTTAAAAAGCCAGACTTGCATTTAGGAGTAGGTACGTGTCTGTGCAAACCTGCCTTTCCGTACGAACGCTGTTCACAGAACGCAGGGGCTTGTGTGCTGGCTGGTGCTCTGGCTAAGTAATTAATCACCTTCTAATAAACCACTTTTACAGTTTGAAATGAGAAACAGAAGGCTAAAACTTATATTAAATGTATTTGAACTACTTAAAGCGTGTTCACTATTTAACAGAATCATCTTGCTAAATGCTGCAGGGGGGGTGGAGAGCTCCAGATTTGATCACGGAATGGTTTGGGTTGGAAGGGACCTTAAAGATCATCTATTTCCAACCCCCCTGCCATGGGCTGGGACACCTTCCACTAGACCAGGTTGCTCAAAGCCTCATCCAGCCTGGCCTTGAACACTTCCAGGGATGGGGCATCCACACCTCTCTCACATATCCTAGATGGTTTATCCATCCTCTTTTTTTTTCTTTAAAATAAAGGTTGATTTTGCTACTATTCTTTTTTTCCTTTTTCCTAAATGTCATTTTAAAACTTAACTGGTGAAGTCCTCAGAAAGAAGTTACTCTAAAGGCAGAACATTACTGTTAGAAACCATCAATCCTGTGCAGTGAGAAACCGACACAGATTTTGCGACTCAACAAATACATAATGTCCACTGAATAATATTTAATGTTTACCTCAGCATAACAAACCGTATGAGAATACAGTGTTTTGCAGAACAGATACATCGGGTGGCATTTGTGCACTCAGCGTCAGCTTTTGCCTAAATACGGAAGATGTCTCGGTGCAAAACGTGCGGTGAGCAGGCCAACTGGTAACGGCTCGTTTGCTCCAACGCACAAATCCCCTGAAAGACAGGGTCAGCGGACCGCGACACCTCGAGCAGGCGGGTGGTTGTACTGGGGTAACGCTCTGAACGCGTCTCAGACCCCCGTCAGCACGCTCGTACGGGTCAACACGAGCAATGTGGTACGTACGGGGCCGCTCATGTCGGCGGTACGTAGCGCTGTCTGCGCGCAGGGCAGCTGTCAGCACGTTTTCCCTTGAGGTGAACACGCATCCACATTTTCAAGAAGAACTAGATGATTTTGAAGGATGAAGCCCTGATCCGGGGCTGGCGGTCAGTGGGATTTCTGCCGTCAGCTTCGTGCAGCGAGGAGAGCACACGCGGGGTCTGGGCCGCTGGTTTTACACTTCCCCTTTGCTTTTCCCCCAAGCCCGTGCCGCTCGGTCCTTGGCCAGTGCTGCATCGCCCCTTCTCCCCCCTCTCTTCCAGGGAATCCCTAGTCACCGCTTGCCCGGGAGCAGGGGGAGGTTACCGATCCTGCTAGCGGCTCTGCCCCCACGGCTGCCTCTCCTGACGCGCCGACTGCGTTCCCCTTCTCCTCATCCCCCGGCTCAGGGCCCAGCAATGTCCTCTACGATAGTGCCAATCATGCGTCACATTAAGTTAATGAGGTATTAATTACATTTAAGAATCAATTCCTTCTCTACAAACAGTATTTCGGGAATTATAGTTTGTCTGTAGATACCATTTTTTAACTTAAATATCTATAAGGTGTAATAAATAACTTCTTTTAAGCGAGTGGGAGGTTAGATCTGTGAAGCTGTTGATGTTTCCCCCTGGTTTGCGCTGTCTCCTTGTGCCGAGTGAGTCAGAAATTGTCCCGTAGCTCCGATGTATAACCGGGAGCGCATCGGCCACTTCTGCAAGAGAAGAGACGAACAGAGCACTGAGATACCGGGGCGCTGCGCGGTCTGAATGCCATTCCTGGCAAAACGTTCCGTGCCGATGGAGCCACGGCACGAGAGAGCAGGAAACTTGCTATTGCCAGAAAGTTCCTGCTTTGTTACTTGTCGGGATACGCCAGGGATACACCAGCACCTGCAGAGATGGCAGCCCTGCGTGTGTACCCATTCCTGCCGGCCGGCCCACATGACACTGACCCCAGCACTGGGGCTGCTGAAGCCCATGTTACAGGGAATTTGGGAATTCCCTTGGCCGTCTGCAGGCAACTCTTGTGGATGCCCCATCCCTGGAAGTGTTCAAGGCCAGGCTGGATGAGGCGTTGAGCAACCTGGTCTAGTGGAAGGTGTCCCTGCCCATGGCAGGGGGGTTGGAACTAGATGGTCTTTAAGGTCCCTTCCAACCCAAACCCTTCTGTGATTCTATGATTCTATGGCTGAAAAGACAACTTGTCACACACAGCAGGTGCAGAAATTCCCGAAACGCAGCCAGTGTGTTGTTCCAAAAGAATACAGTTCTTTTAAGGCACTTTTGGGAACAGGCTGGCACCTTTCCTGTGGGTAACCAAGAGAGCTCTAAACACTAGAAGGGCTTAACACAGCAGTTAAACAGGAGAGCTGAGATTTGAAGAGAGAGAGAAGCAGCCTGTCCTCACCTGGACAGACCACGTGATCTCATTCGGCACTTTTGTTCCAAGCACGACGTCATGAGTCGGTCACCAATACACAGTCTGGGGTTAAAGCCATTAAGCGCATTTTCTGTTGAGTGTACACACAGCTGTACATGGATATTTTACTTCCCTCACTATTTGTATTTACTGCGCTTGGCACACAAATGTACTTAGAGGCCTTATCTGTGCTGGTTGTCTCATATCCTGCACTTTGGGGTTTTTTTGATTTGTCTGTCACACTTCCATTCTAGCGCCAACTAAAACCAAAAATTCATGTACTGCCAGGAATATTGGATAGGCTGGTTAGATTGACAGACTCTCAAAGCTAAGTACAGGTAAATGGCACATAAACAAGATAATTAAAAAATAATTGCTTAAATCGTAGAAGAATTTGGTTGACAATAGGAATGATAGAACAGTTTGGGTTGAAAGGGACCTTAAAGACCATCTAGTTCCAACCTCAAGTGAATCCAGTATTTTTGTATTCCAGTAGCCTGGGAAATGTGCACCTGGATCATTTAACTGCTGCAATAACTATTTAAAAGTATTTTTCCACCAGTAAGAGTTGGCAGCGGATAAAAAGCTCCGTGAGAGACCTGTGTCCTTTCACTCCGACCAAAGGAAATAGCAGAAGCAACTTCGAACTTATTTTGAAATGCATTGCAATATTTTTTTTCCTTAAATTACAGCCATCTTCTAATTGATACAAAGGTTTTGCTTTCTTAATGCGCCAGCTAACCATGTAAACTGCCTCAGATGCCTACGTTCCCCTTGTGCTTTTTACAGCGATCGACACTGTGAACAAGAAACTCTCTGTGAATTAGTCACCTTATAGGAACTAGAGATTATTTCATAAATTAATCTTAATTAAATAATTCAGAATTCATCAGACTCTTAAAAAAAATTAAAAATAAAAGAAGAAAGGAAACAGCGCAGTGCTCTAACTCACTCCCTCAAACCCGAGCCAAAGAAAATACTCCGTGGTATTTGAGTCCCATCAGTCAGCGAGCAGCACGTTTGAGGACAGTTTCCAGCCCCAGGCCCTCCCCAAGAGCCGTTCCCCTTTCTCGTCCCCTCTGCATCGCCGTGGAGGGGTTTTTTCCTCCAACTGGATGCAATAAATGTGTCAGAAAAGCACCTTAATAGAAGGAATTAACACGTGGGCAGTCGTTAACGCCACCTTCTACACCTCGGCTGCAGGAGACCCAAAGCGGGCCCAGCCGTGGTGGGGGTCAGCACTGTGGGGCGGCTCATCGCCTCCCCTGCAGCCAGAATCACCAAGGTTTCCACACAGGGACCGAGGAGGGGCCGGTACTCCTCCGGCGCTGCTCTCCGCCTTCGCTTCCCAGGGACCAAGTCCCACCAGGTTTGGGCCTACGCTATATTTGGTATTTTTGTGCGAAGGCCCTGAAGCCGGAGGGACAGAGCTCCGGGATGTTTCCGCTGGCCCCTGGCACCTAGATGCAATGGTCTCCCGAGAGACCATTCACGCGAGAGACTTTTCACGCGTTGGCTCTGGCCAGGCAAATAAGCTTGGCATCCCCACTTTCATCTAAGACCAACGTACGTCTTCGCTGAGAGAAGGCAGCAGCTGCTCCTCAGCTCTCCTACCTTGACAGGGTGGAGGTATCCATCCCCTCGGAGGGTACCCAAGCCCTCTCCCGGTGACTCTTCCTCATCCTGAAGGCTGCGAGTGAGGTGCGCGATGTAGGTGGTGGCCAGGAGGAGCACGTCCAGCTTGGAGAGCTTGGTGTCGGGCGGCACGGAGGGGAGAGTCTTCTGCAGCTCGAGGAAGGCGTGGCGCAGGGTTTGAACCCGACTGCGCTCTCGGGCGGCGTTGGCGGCTGCCGGCCTGCCAGGA
>NW_010241128.1:0-802 GCF_000690775.1 Eurypyga helias
GCAGTGTTCACCTACAACTGTGCAATCTATTACCTTTTATATAGAAATGTTATTATGCCTAATGTGAGTACACTGGCCAGAAGTGTAAAGCTTTAAAAGTCATTTATACAAAATGTTTAATCTCTGCTGATCTCTCAGTGCAAAAAAAAAAAAGAAAAAAGGAAAAAAGAAAAAAAGCAAGTGTATATTTGTAAAAAAAACCTTTTTTTAAGAGTTATACTAACTTATATTTTCTATTTATGTCAGAAATGTGGATAACTTTGACATCCAATAGTCTTGTTTTTCTTTTGTTTGGTTAAGCCAAAGGGCACTATATTTGCTTTTGTTATTTACAAAATGTAAATTTATTTTTATAGTGGGAATTTTTTTGTTGTTGGTTTTTTTTTTTTTTCACAAGATGTAGCTACGAATCAAAATGTTTTCTAGACTTTACTTGAAGACAAATCTGTTTCAAGGGTTCCTGAGCCGGTCTGTACCACTGCCATTGCAAATAATGCCACAATTTCAATAATAATAAATAAATAAAAGAAATCCAGGAATCCCCTCTTAGGCTGCTCGGTGTGTGCTGTGCGGGGGGGTGCTGGGGGTGAGCACAAGATGTAGCTACGAATCAAAATGTTTTCTAGACTTTACTTGAAGACAAATCTGTTTCAAGGGTTCCTGAGCCGGTCTGTACCACTGCCATTGCAAATAATGCCACAATTTCAATAATAATAAATAAATAAAAGAAATCCAGGAATCCCCTCTTAGGCTGCTCGGTGTGTGCTGTGCGGGGGGGTGCTGGGGGTGAGGGGGGGCTGAG
>NW_010241129.1:0-230 GCF_000690775.1 Eurypyga helias
GGTGGATTCCTCCGTGTCGGAGTTCGCGCGCCGCTTGGCCCCTGGCGCCGTGATGTCTTGAGCAGAAGCCTGACGTGATCCTCCTCCCGACTTCATCACGGGAAAACTCCCTGACGTCACCCAACAAGCTGTGCCTTGGGTAACTTCGGGGCTGGGCACGCAAAAATTACCACCAAAAAAAAAAAAAAACCCCACAGAAAATACCCTAGGATAGGATCTCAAGGAGAACT
>NW_010241129.1:296-1508 GCF_000690775.1 Eurypyga helias
AGGATAGGATCTACAGGAGAATCCCCTCGTTCCTTATCACCCACAGTCTCACAGCCCGCCTGCCCAAAAGGTTTGTACACCCTTGTGCAAGCCAAAATGCCACGGTTGGAGCAATGGCCCGACAACAGTAGCGTTTCCTCGCCAAGAACGGGGAGCAGGAAAATACGTTTTCCACAAGGAAAACAGCCAGCAGAACCTCAAACACACCAAGGCTGTGTGGGGAAAAAATGGGGGGGTGAAAAAAAGTAAATAAATCCCTCGTCTGCATTGTGCAGCCAAGGCGATACACCGGTTACAGTGTTGCGATGTGATTCTCCCGCGCTCGGTTTTTCATGGGAATGTACGTTTTTCCTATGTTCCCGAGAAACATCACTAATTGTTTTAGGGGTTTGATGGTGGGGGGTTTGTTGGTTGGTTTTGGGTTGGTTTGTTGTTTTTTTTCTTTTCCCTTGTAGGAATTTCATTCAGAAGTACAAATGCAAATTGTCACATCTAAAACTGCGTGGAGCCACATATTGCACCGTTCTCGAGTCAGCCAAACCCAAAAATAACCTGCCGAGAATGTGTACATCCACCGTACGCCCGGGTAGAGCTACATCTTCCTGCACCGAGGGATGCGTGTGTGTGCGGCTGTGCGTGCTTTCGTGGGTATCTGGATCTCGCAGGGACGTGTGTGTGTGTGTGCGTGTGCATTATGTTGACGTACTCGACAAAGTGTGAAAAATGTACTTCTCGAGAAACTTGGAAGGAGATGTCATTTATCATTGTAACATCATAATACCACAAATTTTCACTTTTCTGTTCCATTTTGGATTGCATGTGTTTGTGAGTATTTCACTAGATCAGTGACAGCTCTTTATTTGCATAATTATATGCTCTGGTCTGAAGAGAAAACTAACCCCCAAATTTCATGGGTCACCAAACTGCGACAATCAATGTTTTATCACGTATGCTAAGCAAAACCTAAGGAGCTATATGAAGTTTCTTGGGGAGTTTTTGCTCCTCAGAAAATTAAAGATTTTGTGCCCCTTGAATGGATGCAAAATCTTTCCAAGCTCTTTGTAACCGAATTCCGTTTGAAGGCAAAACTAGAGATTAGCTCGTAGATCGGGATTTCAGACCCGCTAGAATTATTACTTCAAAGTAGATTCAGACAGGCAGCTTTACTGCATCTCTAAATTTCGCCGTTCTAAGTACTGTCATTTAAATAGT
>NW_010241129.1:1539-2350 GCF_000690775.1 Eurypyga helias
AAAAAAAAAAAAAAAGTGGCCAAATGTGAAAAAATACAATCGCCCCATATCCATCAAGCCGGTAGAGACCAGTGGGTTTAATATCACCCGCTCAGAGCAGTTGTATTCCTTCACCCTCTCCCCGACTCCCGTATAAAAATATAGATATTGGGCATAAATAGGAAGAAAAACATTTCCCGAGCTGCAGAATTTCTTCTGGTCCATCGGTTGCACAATAACCGCACGCTCCAGTTATGACACACACACTCCAAGTTTCCCTCTCGATCAAAACGCCTTGTTACGAGGAGGAAGGGACCTGGTGATGGGAACTGACCGGCGACGAAGATCCCTCTCTTCCTCCTCCTCCACCAGCACCCAGACTGCTGGAAATAGCTATTGCTCTGAGTTGATTTGAAACAAAACAGAAGTATTCACGCAGACTTTGGGAGGAGCTCTCACAGTGCAGGTGAACTGCAAATCCTGGGGGTCATGCCACCCACGTTCAACTTTACCCGTAAACCCAAAAGTTCCCCTGCTCTGCAAGCTGTGACCTCGCTGGGGGGAGTGCCCACCGTTTCTAGTCCGCTCGGGTCCCTCCGAGTTCTTGAGAAGGAGAAACTTTCTTTAAAGGGGCATATTCCAAGTACCGCCGACCTCAGCGTTCTCCTGATCCCCGTGGAGGGGAAAGCAGCACGTCGGGGGGACCGCGCAGCCCCACGGCAGTGTGTGGGCTGCGAGTCCGGAGGGGAGAAGGGGGTTTGCTACCCTATTGGGTTGGTTTGGGGGTTGGGTGGGGGTTTGTTTGTGCTTTGTTTTGATTTTTTTTTTAAAT
>NW_010241130.1:0-369 GCF_000690775.1 Eurypyga helias
GTCAGCCTCTGCGTATGGTGCAGATGAGGGAGTGCGTGTGCGCGAGGAGAGGATGCGACTTGCGTGTTTTTCTGGATGAGTCCGATTCCCATCTTTGTTCCCTCTTCCCGCTCCCCATCCCGTCCCTGGGAGGTTTTCGCTTGTGACTTGAACGGCTGCAGGTTGAATTCCGACCACGATCCGTTTGTGTGTTGATAGTGTGTTTATTTATGTGCGCGTGTCCGCGTACACGAGCGTGCGCGCCTGTACGCGTGTGCGCTTTCGGGAACGTAAGACACAGACCGAC
Organism: Eurypyga helias; assembly: GCF_000690775.1. Lineage (NCBI taxonomy): Eukaryota > Metazoa > Chordata > Aves > Eurypygiformes > Eurypygidae > Eurypyga > Eurypyga helias. Next base: position 287 of record NW_010241130.1, read on the forward strand.
GACTCCCCACGGTACATCAACAGCAGCGAGCGAAGTACATCCGCGGCACCGGCATGTAAATGACCTTGCAAATTACCATTTTC
>NW_010241130.1:751-1864 GCF_000690775.1 Eurypyga helias
AGGAAGTCGTGCCTGTTTTTGCCCGGGGTGCCGGAGCCGACCCGCGGCGCTGCGCAGGCGGCGCGCACGTCCCGTCTCCCCCGGCCCTGTCCCCTCCCTCACCCCGCAGAGCTCACTTTATAAAAGTGATTATTTCGCTGGATTTCCTCGGCTTTCTAATAACCCTGCTGGTATGCTCACCATAAACCGGGGCACTTTATTACAATCCTGATTCAATCATTTAGCAGGATTTAATAGTGTGGAAAAAAAATCTGGCTCCCCCCCCGCCCCCCAGCATCAGAATCTTTGTAGCAGAACCGAGACTTCTGTTTCCAATTTTTTTCCTCTCTTAGACTTGGGTCTGATGCAAATTCAAGATTTTAAGCCCGCCCTGTCGCTGTCACGAGTAGAGGATTATTGACCGATCAACAACGCGTTGCCACCGAATTTGCATTTAACTAAGAGAAAGGAAAAGGAGAAATTCACTAGCTACTGTTTTTGTGGGGAGAGGAGGAGAAAGATTATTACTGGTAATAATTACGAATGAAGGAGCTCGGATCTTTTTTTTTCCAGGTCTCCTTTCACTCTGCTAAAACGTTTGCTCCGCAGAGATTTTGTGTAACACACGCGAATGAGAATTGGATCCAAGCAAAAGAAAAAGGGTTGGGTTTTTCGTGGGGTTTTTTCTTTGTGGTTGTTTTTTGGTTTTGTTTTTGTTTTTTTTTTTTGCTAATCAAGGAATGGGGATGGCTTCTGCTAAAGTCCTGGGCCCGAATCAGGGCTTCTCTAAAAGCCTAGAAAATAAGCTGTAGAAAATAAGTGGAGAAACGCCGTTTTGCAGAGTGGTGGCATTAAATCTGAGCTGCTGGAAACGGACGCTTGTCGTCGGCACTAAGAAAGCGTCCATCGTTCCGACTGCCTGTACCTCCATCCTTGAACAGAAACAATTGGGATTTAAACCACCGCAGCCTCGGACACCGTGGCGGAGGCTTCGTGGGGACCAGTTCCCTTCCTTTCCTGCTTTTTGTTCTGAAGAGCTGTTCTTGAGCTGCTTCAAAATGAAAATTTCTCTTCCAGGAATCCCCTTTCCCACCTCGGGTGTCTCTCAGGAGGAGGGGACGGCCGCCTCCCAGC
>NW_010241131.1:0-210 GCF_000690775.1 Eurypyga helias
TCGGTCGGTTATTTATTACCTTTAATTGCAATACTTTTCCGCTGAGGAAAGTCCCTTTTGGAGGTCTGTTTGTAGAAAAGCCAAATTTAAATTTGTAAGAAAGGGAGGGAGCGAGCAAGCGAGGCTGCACTGCTTGTAAATTCACGAACGGTTTGGTACATTTCTTTTGGGAAAACAACAACAATAAAACGAGGGTACTCGGTTGGGTAC
>NW_010241132.1:0-39293 GCF_000690775.1 Eurypyga helias
TGATTCTATGATTCTATGAATACTGGCATGCTAAATAGTGCCATCTTAACTGCATTAGGGTATAGGGTGTCAAAATCTTCTTCCTCTAGAAAACATGTGATAACCACGACATGCTATTCCACTGAAATATGTAAAGTTCACATACTAATGCAATGTTGCACATGTCTCTGACACATCATCTGAACATTGCTTTGTCTCTATTCCATTAATAAACAGCGCTGCTTTTGTCAGTCCCACTCAAAGTACCAATCCTCTTACACAGACTTTAAGTCAACAAGACAGTTGGCTTTCATGATCAGTATCGGCACAGCTCCCTAGGTGAAGCTAGCCCACCTTGCTCTGTGCATCCAGATGCCAAGGACACCGAAGGCTTCCAGCCTTTAAAGCTATGCTGCATACACAGATGTAAAACAATAAACTCAAAGTAACTAAGTAAACTCCTAGACCTGTTGGGTGAGATGGGTTAAATAAATAGGTTTGATATATATTTACTTTGCATATAAGTATTCTTTTCTACATTTTCTTTTCTAAGTCCCATCCCCACTCTGAGGTAAACAAATTTCACCTCATCATCTCTGTTTCCAAGTGCAGCCTTTCCAGCCCCTTTAAAGCTTGGCTTTGTGTCAAGTCCTTGCCCTTGTCTCAGAGCAAAAGGGCCAACAACACCTCTCACATATCTTTGGAGCCTTTCCTCCCTCCACCTGCACTTGGAAACTGTCTTGAAATTTATTTTGTTTCAAGAAATCTGGAAACATGAGATTCTGACCATTTAAGCCTTGCTGATGCACACAAAAAATCAACTGAAAACAAAAGCTTCTGCCTCTTAAATTACTTGTGCATACAATAAAAAAAAATATTTATGGCTAAACCAAAAGTTGCTAAAACATTCATTTATGAAAGGCTAAATATTTGAACACATGCATTTACACAGATCAGCTTATAAATACAATCATTTGCAGGTTTCATCTCCATAGCATGGGTGAGTGACAACACTGCTAGTTCTCTTTACTACACAAGACATTCAGGGCCTCAATTTATGTTCCGAGAGTTCCAGTTGCTTTCATTAGGACCACGAGGGTAGCACACATTCTGCTTTAGACTTCCAGAAATTATTTTCCATGACTCTCCCAGTTCATACTCTGTATCCCTGAACATTCACTCATTTTTACAAGCTGATTTCACACAAAGCGAGGTCAGAACCTGGTTCTCCACCACAACCAGATTCACATTCAGTGTGAGGCAGGCTACCACAACACCCTATCACAGCACCGCTGTGGGTGGATGGAATAATGGCCAATTTCACATCACCACTGCACGAGCAGTGTCAGGGCTTCATCATGCCATGCTCCTGCTGTGGTGTTCCTGCTTTTCTTCATGGACAGGCTGACACACTTCCTCATTCTCAGGGGTTCCATGAAACAAGACACAAATCAGTTGCACATGTGCAGTTACTTCACTGTTGGAAGATAACTGCTGACAGTGGTGTGTCTTCCAACAGCTTCAAGGGATGCTCAGGCATTTTGCCTGGGTATCTCAACATCAGAGCCCATTGGGTGCATACAAAACTTGCAAAGAGGCACAAAGCTGCAGTACAGAACACCACCAGGAACTCCATCCTGATGGTCTTCCGCTGCATTTTAGTCTTGCCAGTATGAGACATCTTATGCTGGATGACTTTCAAAGTTGATTCATTCCTCTTGTCATAAGCTACAAAAACGGTTTAAGTGATTACCAGGGGTAAGCTAAACAAATAGCAGCTAATGGGAAAGATCAGGAGAAAAATGCTTAAGGCTCTCAGTCCACCCAAAACCCAGCCAATATCCATTCTCCCACACAGGGTCTCAATGTTTGTTTGGGGAAGGATCAGTAAAAGGGCTTTCTTCTGTATCTGTGTACCACAGAGACCAAGATAAAAGAAGCCTGTATGAGACTTTAGTGATTTCAGAGGAAATAAATGCAGGGTGATTATCAAAAGCTAGATTTAACTGTTCAGGCTCAGATTATTCCCAAACACATTTAGGCAGTAAAGTGAAACAAGTAAAGCAATCCTGGAATATTTCAGTGAAGGTTCTGGCATGCTTCCTGAATAGTTCATACATTATACTGCTGAAAGCAATGAAGCAATGCACACACAAAAAAAAAGAATGTCAAAATTTGCCTCCTTGTCAGGGTAAATTACTTAACATTTCATACAAACATTGCTAAGCAGTACCTACGAGTTTCCAATCTATATAAATAGAAATTCTACGCATTATAAGATTGTAAAATCACTCATTCCCAAAAGGCTGATAGTGAAAGAAACGGATCATTTTCTTATTGCAAATAACTATATGGAGTATGATTGTTCTTTAAATCTAAATAATGGATTTTTCTACCATAAGGGTCTCTACACTGTGCAGGTTCTCTTTTGTACCAGAGCTTGAACCTACACCACATCCTTGTACGCAAAGCCATGCAAATGTGCAACATTTTGTGCACATGCTGCAAGTTGCCTTTTGATGAGATCATGACTCAGAAGAAAATTTCTGGATGGCAGTTACTGGGGCACAAGATTCTTCAAACTTACAGACCTGTGATGCCTGTTCCTGTGATACAGAGGCCGAGCCTCAGCTCGGGAGGCCGTGCCAAGATTTTATTCCCTGCTGTTCACTCCCCAGTATATAGAGAAGTGGGAAAGGAGAATGAGACAGCTCATCTACATCTACCTAAATGCTAGCAATTTATATTGTCTACATGTCATCCCCATGATCCTGGGCTGCTGTCCAAAACACTCTGCAAACGAGCCAAAAAAAACTCAGAAGAATCAAGGTTTGCAGCAACTCTACCCCGTTTTGACACCTTCATTGTTTTACAGGCTTCCAAACATGCTTTGTGTGTTCCATTAATTCTTCACCACAGACTGATATTTACAGAAGATAATGTCAAGATTTTAAATCCTTTCATACTTTTGAAAGTGTAAGCAAAACACGTTGGATCAACCTTCTGGATGCAACTGAGAAGAATTAAACAGGTATAACATACTAGCAAGAAAGAACTATGATTTTAAAATGGAACAAGCCCATGTATAATTCTGAGAAACTGTGAGGCAGCCTTAAATCCTTTTTCCTTTGTGCAGTGGATTCAGACCAGTTCCTCAGCTAGTGGAATAACTCCCCTGCTCTGAAGAATAAACATGTTAATGAACAGCTCAGCTATTGATTCTTTTGACATTTGACTGTTCAGCAGATTCAGGGTTTACTAATGCTGGTGTAGCTGCTACCACCAGTTTCATATTTCCCCTTCACTGAAGAATGATAAAAGTTGCTGACATGCAGAAAGACAATACAGGGTTTAACAAATGAGCTATGGGGAAGGAGTTTTGTACCTGTCTGCTGATGGAGTCAGTCATTCTGTGTTGGATTACATTCTTCATCACTGTTTTCAGCAGAGACTCAGTCCAACAGAACCCAACATTCCCAAATCCCTAGGAATCCACCAGGTACTAAAGCAGAGTCTTTTTAAATTCCACAGAAATTAATCTTAACCCAGATGTTTTACAAAAAAAAAAAATTATGTTCTACATATCAGTAATTTTCAGTGCAATTCTTATTTCATCCAAAAAAAAAAGAAAGGCATCATTTTAATTTTGTGGAACATATGACCCTGGTTCTACATACCGCTCCTTTTATCAGCTCCAAGCTCTCATTCTCCAGGGAAAGCAGTACAGAAGTGTCTTGTCCTTTGATAGCAATAGATAACTAACCTCATTTTGTACAAGCAGAACTGAACAGAAGAGTTATTCTTTGTCTTCAGCAGAAGTAGTGAATCAGACCTCATTGCCTTGTACTGAACCCAATTTAGAGCAATTCGATGCCTTATACATAATCATCGAGAAGCTTGCAGTTGTACCTCTTTTTTTTTTTTGTCTTTACTTGGCATTTCTTTATGCAGAGTACCAGACGGTTTTATATTTAAGAATAATAGGACAGGTCATATCTTCTGAAGCTGTATTTTCAGGCCTTCTGCATCCTTACCCATCCGTTATGTTCAAGTCAAATTTTTGTGTTTCTGTGGCAGTAAGGACTAAAGATGTAATTGCTTTTAAAGCAGACATTTTCAACTCAGCCATATAAACTGGGGCTCTAGATAAACATGTCTGTGCTTCAGCCTTCATCCAGCCCACGTTAACCAATTAAAAAAAAAAAGTTAGCCAATGATAACTCTATTTACCAAATCTTCCACCTCCCCTTGATTTTAGGTTTTGTCAGATACCTCCTGACAGACTGAATCAAATCTGAATGACCGAAGAATTTCAGATTTAGAGAGTTATTTCATTATAATGCCATAAAGACTGTGATCTATCTGTACTTCTGTCTAGCCTGAGCTCCCATGGTGTAGGTAGGCATTACACAAAGTCACTTTCCTGTCCTGTGATGCCCTCTATGATCTGAAGGAAGAGGAAGAAGACTTGGTGCACATCACAGAATTCACTTGGTGTGATTTTGTTTAACAGATCTGCATGACAGAAATCAATGTCTTTGTGCACAGTAGGTATGACAAATCAAAGTAACACAGGACAAAATGCCTGTGTTGTACCGGCAGATGGAAGCTGAACAATCTGTACAAAACAGTGTTTCTCAGGCAAAAATAAACTGAAACCTTACTTAAGAAACATTATGGAAATTTAAATACAACAAAAGCTTTGGTATTACAACCTACCCTAGCATTTTTATAATTAAATGAGAAGTGCTTCACACTTTCACACAACATTAAGGTGACTGTGAAAACTACAAGCTTACCTCTGCACACATGCATGCTAGTGTTACTCCGGTCCACTGACTGCAGTGGAATAACAACTGATTTACAGTAAAGCAAAGCAAGAGGAGAAACAGACCTGCAGACTGGAAATAAACCTGAGTTTTTTGATGAAACATAATCCTCAGCATGAGATGCAAAAGGTGACTTTCCTGACAAGTGCTACCCAAATTCTTAATAGCTTTCTGTATGTAACTCCATCTCATTTCATCCTGACATAATCTTAATTAGCCTTAGTTCTACTGCAGAGAAGCCTACTGAGGCAGTTAGCACCATATAATTAATCAGATATTTTGTACTCATCACAGCAACCAACAGTGTCAACTTACTGGTGTGAGTTAATACAAACAGAAATCAACTCTGCCTTTCCTTTTCACATGAACTAAAAGCATGTGGCATGGAATGAACTTACAACTATTTCTTCTATATGCTGCTTAAAGCCCTCTCCTCCCTTAGCAGCCATTTCCCAGTACATCATTACTCCCTGCAATGTGTAATTTTTTTTTCTGGTGGTACTAGGAAAAGAACATGCCATTTGATATTTCTCTTAAATTTCAGTTTCTTCACGGAAAAGTAAGTCCAGCTACTGAAATAAGCAATGATAAGATGTAATTCTTGCTGCTGGAGAGTGAGATTTATAAATCTCACATTTAACATTTCTTTCTATGTGCTTTAGCAGCTTTTAGAGACACTGGGTTTTGCACCTGCACATAAATATATATTTGAGAGCACAATCTGCAACCTTCAGTCAACTCACAGCAACAGAGAATAAGGTACTTAAATATATACAACGCACACACTAACTCACTGGGTTAAAAGCTTCATCACCTATCCATGTAATTGTAGATCTTAACTTTATTCTATTGTTTGAGATTTATCTTTTGTCTTCATTTCAGGAACCAAACATCACAGTATTGTGCCTAATGTCACCAAGGGGGAAACCATATGATTATATGAACTGATGGCAAAGAAAAAAGCCACTGCTTAAAGAAAACAATTATATAAAGCTGATTCTCATTCTCCTAAACTTAAACTGAAATAGTTCAATAAGCAGTATAAAACCACAAGGAGGTTTATTCGGTTTTGTATGGCATCTGTAATATATGCTGCAGTATTTATTAATAGTAAATTCTAATACATGGCAGTTTTTTGCATCAGCAGAACACTGAAAAACTACTTGCAAGAACAATTCAGTCCACAACTAACTACCAAGGTAAGAAAGAGTAGTCTAATGTTTTATGATTTCTCAGAACAAACCAGTGAGATAATCATCTTCATAGAAAGGCAGTATTTAAATGATAATTTATATGAAGAATTGACAGTAGACTGCTTAACACTGTCTATCTACAGTGTTTGTACCCCAAAGCAGTTAAGTAACTAAGAAAGGAATTATTAAAAATTGTGACAGCCCTAATCTTTTCATTTCCAATGGTATCTCAGCATAGGAACACGTACAGCCTATTCAATGCCCGACACAAGGAGTCATTCACCATTATTACTGTTCAACCTCTTGGGACTTTTTTTGTGTATTTGAAGACCCATCACAAGAAATTAGGTAGCCCACTGGAATTGCTAAAAGTTTCAGGTGCTGTCGTCTATGATTACAGCTCATCAAACAAAGGGTCTAATATCTATTCCTTGGTACTTAATTGTCCTGCCTCTCTCTCACATATGAATCTTCTTAATTTATTTCAATACTGGAAGAATGCAGCAATTGTAACTCTGATAAGACTGCCACCACGTTTGTTTTAATCTAACTAAACCATTAGTAACTGAAGATAATAATCTGTTTGGTTATGTTCCTATTTTAGCAGATGGCAAATATGTTAAACAATAGCAAGGATATTTGTATACGAAGGACCGATAAAACCTGGTAGGTTTACCCCAAACAACTCAAAGCCCAACATCAAGCTACCTATATGCACTGATGCCTCTTCCATCCTAAAGACACAGCTGTCCTTTATCTTCTAAACCTGAGCTACATTTTCTAATTCTACAGTCACATGTCATCCAGTTCAGATTTCATACTCTTGACAGCCTGAATGTCTGACACAACATACAGCTAGCGTAACACGCATGGGAGTCGCCGTACGTTCACAACGTGACTTTGGTTTGTAATTGTAGGATTGCAAGCAGGATGCGAACAGGAAGCCAAGACAAGGGGCAGAAGGCAGCAGAAGGGAAGTCAGACTCCTAGGGCTAATTTCATCAGCAAGAGCTGTGTTTTAACCTGTGATTAAAATCTTAGTATGAACAAAGCCAAATGAAGCCTAGACACAACCTGAACAGTTCCAAACGGATTAGTCATCATAGTAAGCTCATAATTAGACTGCATCTACCTGAAGATCGTACCCACTGAGAACTGTGGAAAAATGCAAGTCTGAGCCTGCAAGTCTTCCCTCGTGACTTCCGTTACTATCTCAGCCTGAGCGTCGCATCATCTAGACAAGTTGAAGCGAAACTCCCACTGTTTTGGATTATTTTTCCAGTATGAAGTGCCAAATTTCTTATTAGGCAACATCTTGGATGACTGATGCATCTTTTTCCAAAGCAAACTTTATTAGCCTTAATTATCATAAATTTCATCAGTCCTGGAAAATACAACATTTTATCACATGCCGTAGGTTTATCGCATTTGGTCACATCAAACCTTTCTTACTCAGACAAATGGCATATTCACAGGAGCTTTCATTTAAGAGTGGACTAAACCAGAAATATGGATGTTTGGGTAGTGGCTTTAAAGATCTAAAAACTAATGACATTCTTAACTTTTCCATACTTTCCTACCTGATCTCATAGCTAGCATTTACCAGTGCTAGAAGTATTTAACACTTCCAAATGACTCAGAAAATCCAAAGTCTTGGCATTCATCTAAAATCAGACTAATAATTTCTTTCAATATACAGCATGTCCTCAGTTGGGTAATGCTAATAATCTTCAGTGGGAAAGTCACAGCCACTGAAGACTTGATTGATATGCAGTAAACTAGGTTACCAAACTCTGTCAGGGGAGCTGGGAACGAAATCTAAGTTTCTTTGACTCTCTCCAGACCCCTTTGATTTGAAGGTGGTCTTGGAATTGTTAATCATAAAGCTGGCAAGAAGGGCAGTGGCACATCAATCTGATGTAAAATATGCTACCCGAGCAAATTCTGTACACTCAGAGCAGGTGGCAACAGCTGCTCCACAGAAATATGCAAGATCCCTCACAGAAAATGGTTTCTGATGCTTAGATATCTTTTGGATAGAATTTTGCTACCTGTGATATTTCTTAATAGCTAACAACTAGTTTAAGCACACAAACACTGGTTTTAATATATTCTCATTTAGTAAAACATATTTTTGGTCATTCTTGTCGTGTATCTAAATTAATTTCTGGATATCCATGTGACATAGCTAGAACATCTTCTCTCCAACAAAGCTCTAAAGCACCTTACACATGATATTCACAGATGTTATTGACACCTAAACATCTCCAGAGCGTATCAAAGCATGGATTGTCTTTGTCTGGTGACAGAAGAAATGTGTACTTACATAAAGTGGTGTGGGATTTGCAATGTCACGCAGAGTCTTGCTTAACAGCCTACTTCACAGTGCCGCCTTTGTTTATTTTGCAAGGGCTCAAAATCCTTGGCAAGTGTTGAGTGTGTGGTTCCATGGAAACCAGGTATTCCAAATTGAATGCTTACACTGCTAATGCTATCCTCCAGATAATCTCTTTACAAATGATCAGTAATATGAAGATGCCTTCTTTTGTCTATTCATTTTAGTTTCTTCAGAACAAACTTGTTTTCTAAAGACCATCAGAACGTGCTACCCAGAACCACAAGAAAATCCGGATGGGCTGCACATACTGAGTCTGGTAATACTTGTAGCAAGTTATGAAACAGGATAATCACTTAAAATTATTCTACTTACCCCGTTCTGTGTCATAGAGGTACACAAACTTTTCCCACTTATAATGGGTCAAGAGACTCAAGATGGCTCCTTTCAATGCTGGCCGCATCTGGATGACAAACTGCACATCTGCATCTGTTGGGAAGCTGGGCGTGACGAAGGATGTGTGAAGGGCTCCACAAAACGACGTCAGTGTGTTCATTGACATCTGATCATAGAATCCAAAGATGGCATAAACTCCTCTGGAAAACTGTGAACAGACTAACAAAGACAGTCTCGTTAAAAATCTCATATATAATGAATGCAAACAAACTTTCAGAGCATATTTGAAGTAAGCCTTCTAAGCAATACTGAAATTATTCTATGTTGCAGCCCAGGGAATGGATTCATGAGATAATACATACTCATTTCAATGCAGCCATGAGCTGTACCCACTTTGTCACAGTGAAACTGGTCTGAGCACATTTTTGATTGTGATTTGTCCTGCTGTATTGTTACAGTCCACTAATCTCTCCATATCCTTTAGAAACAAACACGGGATTACATTGCTCGATTGTAAAATACCTCCGCTCCCTTGAGCAGCACCTGGAGAGTTCCGTTAGCAGCTACGTAACATGTATGTCACGCCTGCCTAAAACTCAAAATGATCAGATAGTTTTCCCTGGTATCCTACCTTGATTCCAACCCGATTCAAAGAAATCTGCATGTTTTATTCCTTCACAGTCCACAACTCTGAAATCTCTGTATGAAATCTGGGCATGCTCTTTTTTAGTGAGAAATTGTGGTGGCTTCTTCACTGAGTGTTAAAATCTTTCCGAAGAAATTTAGCAAGTGTATGGCTCATTAATGACAACACAAATGAGGAACACACTGCTTCATGGGATGAAAGTTGGTATTCCTTAACCTCCAAACTTTTAGTCATTAACCATTCTGGTGTCCTGAGGAACTCATCTAGCACCAGGAAAAAAAAAAAAATCAGAACGCAGTCTATGGTATTTTGTTTCACATGTACTTATCTGGCGAAACACTTTATTTCCCATACTTTATAGAGATTGAAAAATGACTGTTTAGGACAAAAATGGAAGTAATTCAATTTATAAGTGTGGTCAACTTCACGGGAGTTACAAGGAAAAGAGTTTCTTGTCGTTCAACTCTGTAGGAACAGAGCAAATATCTCGTGACCCTGGGTTCTCTCCATGGAGGGAGACTGCATCAGAGATAGCGAGGGAGCCCGACAGGCGAGATGCTGGGGCTCTGGTTCATAATAAAGATTGTACAACAGACACAGAGTACAGCATAGCAGCACTTCCAAATCAAAACCCTTCTGGACTAAGATGAGCAAAGCCCATTTGTAATGAAAATAAGTTTCCCAGAAAAATGTTCATTCAATGCTAACAATTTTGCTTTTCTAGAACTGGATTTAGCAATTTTCAACAAGCCCCATTAACCACTTTAGCCAAAACGCTGCATATTTAACTTTGCAAAAGGCAAGGGGAAGTAATTACCGGTAAAGACGACATGATTTCTACACAGAAATATACAGCATCGTTACTTCCAAAAGTACCATCATGAAACATTTCCTACTGCAAATGCTACCATTCAGAATCACTAAAGCCTGTTAAAGTAATTTTAAAAAGGATTCTCCACAATATCATCTCATTGACACAGCATCATAGATAATACCCCAAACAGGTAGTCAGGTGTGAAAATTCGATTTTCTTCCTGAAGATCCAGATGGAAAAGAAGAAATGCTATTAAAGGAATTTCTTTAAGTGTTTAAGCCACTGTAACAGCACATGGCCAGTCGTGGATACCAGCAGCAAATAACAGCTGGTGTAGACAGGAAAGAGACATACACAGGGCACCGGGAGGGAATAAGAAGTTGTGGATGCTGAAAGAAAAGTTTACATAAGTTCTCAATGACTACAGTAAAGAAAAGATGTAAAGGAAGTTACAATACAGCAAGAATTTATTCCCAGAGGCATGACGGAGGAATTAAATACACTGTTTCAAAAGGCATTTTGTTAAACCATATACCAGCAGGATATAAAGTAGAAAAGCTACCATAAAAATTATCTGCTGAAGTAACAAATAAAAGGCACTAACTTCCAGGTGAAAAGTAAGGGAAAAATAAAGCCGACATTAGGAAGTCTGGCAGTCTCCAAATCATTTCAATGGCGTGTAAGCACTCTAATTCCATGGGAATAATCCCCGAAGTAGGGCTAGCAGAGCGGGGTGTCCTCACATACACTGAGTCAGTACCTCACAGATGAGGCTTCTTTTACATATTTATTAATGGCCTAGTTTACTAGTTTTTTAAGTAGACTCTGTACTTGCGGAGAAAGATTCTGCCCAGTCTTATTTCCCCTGATGCAGGTTTGTATTCACTGAAGATCCTTAAGATTTAACACTTTTACAGACTATCTGTCTTCTATTAGTTTTGAAAAATCTTCATCTGTTAAACTCCTCTGCTCATTTCTTACAGCTTATTCTTCCCCACTACCTATTCCGCATACACTATCAGGGGCCAATTCAATTTTACTGGCCCATTTAAAAAGCAAACAAACCTTTGGTTTTATAAGGAGAAGCTAAAAGAACAATAATCTTGGTCCTCAATGTTTATTTATATTTTTGAACTGACTGTTCTGTTAAATTTTTGTAACAATTTTTTAATGTCAGGTCTCTTATTTAGTTTGTGACCTAAAACTCCCATGTGATCAGAGGAACATACTGAACATCCAGGAACCCTTATTGTTACTTGTTTTCCAAAAAACAAACATGTAACTACATTCATTTTACTTACATTATTTTTCTAACATCACTGAGCCATAAGCAAAATTTTAAAAAGGTTAACTAAACCTTAGCTTTAAGCTATTTTTATAAACTACTTTCTATTGACTATCAGAACAATCCTCACATTCAAGTAAGAATTTTGGTATTTTTTTCTTAATTAATCACAGTTGATTCATGTTTGGTTTTCTCTGAAAAACGCAGGTGGTCAACCACATACGTTGGCTGTTAAAGAAGTGATTTGGACAAATCCTGATGCGACCTCATTCCTCAAAAAAAAAAATAAAAAGCTTTTTTATTTTGCTGAGCTATGTCTTTATGAAACTTCTCTTAATTATAGTTATTAGTACAGTGGCACATGGCCAGGTTGCATGATAACTGGTTCCTAAAAAGTTGTAAACTCCACAATCAAGGGTGAGAGGTTATCCAATGAGGGATCAGAATAAACCGTTATTTTGGCGTTAGGTGCAAGGCAAGTAGTTTTTAACAGTGACATAACTCTGGGCTTGTTCTCAGAGTAAGTTAGCTGCCACGTGCCATCATTGCTGTGAGAGGAAGGGATGATATGACAGAAGCCTGTGAATTCAAGCACATCAGGAGAGGATAAGGAACTTTCAGGTCATGAGAGATTGAAGTGTCTCCTGCCAAGGGAAGGAAAGTGCTCAGAGTCAGAGTGATCGCAGGGGTAAGCAGAATTTTTTTAAAAAGAAGAAACAAAACAAACAAACAAACGCAACCAAAAACCCACCCAAACAAACAAAAATCTGTTTCTGTGCTGAATAGCAGCTGAGCCATCCTAAACGTCACCGAGACACACTGAGCCCCAGCCTTCTATTTTACTAGCAGTTCCATCCTCCCTCCAGCCAGATCAGCCTCACCACAGACACTTAGATGTGATTTTCCCCCCCCCCCATTCAGACTCCAGGAAGGCTCCAGGCCAGAATCTCAAAAGATGCCCCATTTCACACGAGGTATTAGATGTTTTGTATCTTTTTGAAATTTATTTTTTGCTTTCTAATGGTATTTAGTTCTTCCACCTTTTAGTGACTGTGAGTATTCCTGACACAGCAAGGTTGGATAAGCTCTGACATTCCTACTGTCTATTGCCTGGAAGCTAAAGTCAAAACTTCTGACACCTTTTTTTTTTCCTTTTTCCTGAGTAGGTTTGGATTTTGCTTGTTTAAGCAAAAGATGTCTAAAGCCAACAAAAGAAATATGTTAATGGCTGGATCTTAATACACCATATCCACTAGATAATATCATTAATGACTGACTCGTAGAAGTCAGCAGGATCCTCCCATGTGTGGCACACAGTGCACTTCTGCCCAGGGATGTAACAGCCTGGTAGTTTTGGAGTCAGAGGCTGGAGGTTACAATACCTCAGACACTATTCCTTCTTCATCACTGTTTGTATGGACAAGTAATTTCCCCTTTGTTCATACCAATTTCTTATAAGATAGGTCTGACAAAATTAACCTGTGTCAAAAGGGGCACCATAAGGCCTGTTTTATTGATAATTATGCAGCTCTTTGGGATGGAAGGCGCTGTAGGAGCACAATCACAACTGACATTACTGCGTGTGGCTCATATCAGTTTCCTTGGTTTTGTGTTCTGTGTTTCCCTCAGCCGTGAAATAATTTTATTCCCTCCACTTTCCTTTGCCAGTTGCCTTGGATTCCAGACAATTCTCACTGCCAGCTTCTGCCAACAGACTAATGGGACTACTTTATAACGGAATAATACACAACATAGAGCAGTTGCTATTTTCTATCTATGGCTCATCCTATGACTTCCTTGCAGTAATAATACAAGGTCATCATTAACATCACTTCATACAGTAAGCATACCAGCTTTTAAGAGAGACTGACAATGGCTCTACTGCTTTCTTTCCCTTTTGTTTTAATAACACAGAATGAAAAGGCACGTTCTCTCTACCTTGAGGCCTGAGAAGTTCAGCACAGCAGTGTCCCCAGAAGCAGAATGAGCTACTTTTGGGGGGCTCCAGGCAACCAGACTTGAGAGCTTTGGGGGGCTCCAGGCAACCAGACTTGAGAGCTTCCTTTAAAGACAAACTAATCACATTAAAAAATGAAGCAAACTGAATTTCCTATGGCCAATAAAACTAGCTTTTACATTTAAATTGTTAAGACACTGAATTCTGTCAAGAATAAAATATTGTACTGAGTTGTTCAAAATTCAGCCAGAAAAGAAGTATTTCAGAAATATTTAATAGTGAATATTCTTGGGGGTGAGAGGGAACCTAGGAAGTTACAACTTGGAATCAAACATAACTCCTCCTGAGATACTGCCTATGAAATCAGTCCTCATCCTACCTAATAAAGGATGTGCCCTTAAACACATTAAAAAAAAATCCCCCCAAACCAAACAAAAACACCCCAACCCACAACCCAAAACCTCACAGAAGAGCACAAAACAATTATGATTTAATCTTGTTACTTTATTTATGGCAACAGTCTTCTCAGTGATATAACTGCTGTGTGTTTCATCTAGTTCTTTTTATAAAGCACTACTCAGCTTGCTTTGTTCTCTCTACTGCCTTCTTCAAACACACACACACTTCCTTCAGTTTGCACTCCTTTTCAGAAGGCCCAATAAAATAAAACCAGTATATTCAGGCACTAGGAGGGGGTTGTTATTAAATTGCAAATGAAAGGCGTAACGATTAATCCATTCATATTTTACAGCCATTTACTGGAAAGCAATCCAAAACAAATGTCCACGCATCCCCAAACACTCTCTGGTCAAGAACCCATTCAAGATGACTTTTGTCACCCTATCACAACTCCATTATGCATTATTAAATGAATCTTTATTTCTTACCCGCTTTTTGGGATTACTTTGGAACCCTGATCACCATTACAGCTCCTGGGTGCTGTACAAATACATTACCACAACCTTGGTTTCCTTCAGTATGCCCAATTATTTATGACATACATGAATCAACTCATTAAACTTTACATGTTTTGGCCTTTATATATACTACCACAGTCAAATAAAACCCTAACAACGTATACGAATTTGCTATGTGCTGGATCTTCTCTTCACACTGAAACATCTGTGTGAATTTTATGAGCATATGAAAAACGCCAGCTTGCAACAATAAAACTAGGCCACTTAGGCTGTAGCAGTGCTAGTAGGAACACCAGCAGCATGAAATCTCACGCACATCATGATGCCAATAGGTGCCTCTAGAGACCTGCAATGACTACTGATGAGAAAGAAGTGCATATCTGAAGTCAGATCCTTTTAGACAGGAAGGCCGATGAAAGGCACAGATTCGGAAAGCACTTGGAGAAAGGTAGCTGAGGTTCATTCAGGCCTGATGTATTTTGTCCACTAGCGTATCTTTACTCAGATAAAGGTAAACCCAGACCAAAACCTCTCTGCCCTCAAACTGTCAATTTGATATGTATGCAAATAAAAGCTTTAGTGTGTTAAAAAAATTAGACGATATCTTTAAAGTGTCAATAAAAAGGACATCCTTGAGCACCAAACTGTAAGACAGACAGAAAGTCAGGCTCAAGATCACCTTGATTGTCCCGAGAAAGCTGTGCTTATCTTTCTAAACGGTGTTGTTCATCTATTCAGAGAACATACTGCAAGCAGCACGACTGGCTTGGAAAAGTTGTGTTGGAACATGCTACTTGTGCTGCTATTACCTACTCACTCTACAGATTGTGAAGCTGCTTCCAAAGCTAAGATATGTAGAGTCTGAGCTACCTCTGTTTTCAGGTTACTGGCCACAAGGCTAAAAAAAAATAAAAAATAAAAAAAAAGGTTTTATAGAATCTTGATGAAACTCAAGCATAAAATGAGTATCTTGTCCTGCAAACCTACCAAATTATAATGTATGTTTCACTTTCCATCTAAAAAAGAATAAATCTCTGTTTTTAAAACACACTTCTGATAGCAGAAGAAACCCTGGAGTCAATCCACTCTGTTTTGAAGAAAAGTATCAGCCCGTTATTGGTAGATCCAAATTATAAAAAGATTTTGTTTAACTTGTTTTGTCACTATTACACACTGATGTTTTTAAAACACTGTGGACTCCGTTTTCTAGGAGAACATTCCTTCTGAAAGGCTACCAATCAGATTATCATGGCTCAATTTAAAGTGTAATCTATTGGAATTTGAAGGAATCAAAATAGGGTTTTAAAGCTTAAAATGGATTAAAGGTGAGGGATATATGTATGTGCCACACAAGTCAACTGATTTTCTTGGAGGACGATTCAAAGAATATGCTCGGTATTTGAGGACCACACTTAAGTACGTGCTGATCAGAATACTACATTATCTTGCTTGTGTCTTTAAAAAATGAAGTTCAAGCTCTCAGATCAGAAACTACAAATTATAGCCAAGTTTTCTATTTTTAACCTAATCCTGGCAATCCACGACCTTCTACTATTAACAGACTACTTCCCATCCTGATCCCACCATTCCCACAAGCTGCTCACAAGGGAGAATTCCTTTTAAAGGGAAGAAATCACAGAATCATAGAATGGTTAGGGTTGGAAGGGACCTTAAAGATCATCTAGTTCAACACCAAATACATACCACAAAGTTTAAAACACAAAGCTCTTAGAAAGAAGTCTTTGTAACCCTGTTGCAGAACGCAATTTTAAATGCTGTGGATTTGTGTCATTTCTGAGTTCTTCCACTTACTCCCTGTGCTGGTCCTGACACCAAAGGAGATACTTGCAAACAGAACAGCAAGGGGCTCCTTCCTCTTCATAGAGGGTTAACTCGCTGCTGGAGCGAAGGGAAAAAGCATTGGTATCACGACTTCTGAGCTTTGACGACGAGATGTTTCTGCTCAGTTTCTCCAGGATAATCAACACCAACACCAGCAGTATGAGGAATGCCAACACTCTGCTCTTGATGGCCAGCTCCACGACCCTGGATGCTTGAGTTCAGGCTCTGGCCTCAAGTTCAGGTAGTGTTAGAGACTTAACACATGGATGTAAAGCAGTGCACTGAGCTCTTGCCCTCTGAGAAAAGGCTTAGTCTATCCCATACACATAACCACACACTCCTTTCTCCCTGCAGCATGGCAGATGAGTTGTCACCTGTTTGAAGGAGCCAGAGGACCTGGCAAAGTTTTCCCTGGGGCTGTCTAAATATGTTCACAGCAAAACAGCTATCATTTGCATTCTTCACACCCGAGACTCCAACTCCTGTTTCATGACTAATCCCTGCAGAAACACGGACAGTGTGCATGCAACAGAAATATGTTACACAGTTGGGTTAAATAACTTGTTTCCATCTGTTGCACCATTTGAAATGCTTTTCATTTTCATCTAGTATGTTAAGCCAGCATGCTGTGATTGCTTGAGAAGAGAAGAGATAGCTGCATTTTTCTAAAAATGTTGGTCAGAGGAAAAATATGAAAAACCCTATTCTGTCCAAAGTTATTCGGTTATCAAACACAAGGAAATTTAGAAGTCATTCACTTACAGGCAGCCAATACGCTCTACTAATATGCATATTCCAATAAACATATAGTAACATTTAATAGTTCAACATAAAATCATAAGTGTTTCTATACATTTATGCAAAGTAATAAGAGTTCCACAAGACATTAAGCACTCTGCCTTGGAACAAAAGGTCATGCTCAAAGGCGTGTTTTTAATGTGAATTTGACAAGATGTGTTAAACCAGGAAGTACCCCAATAGCTATCATTATCCTCTTCAGAGAGAACCCATCTCACATATTTCATCAATACCTTAAACAATAGGCTAAGAGAAAAGCAAGCATTTTTTGGTATGAAGAAAAAAGTAAATGTCACGCCCATCAGAAAACAGCAGCTTTTCGCCGCTGAGAATGTTAGGCAGAACACAGGACTGAAGTGAAGCGCAGCAGGTAAAGGCAACACCGCCTCAGAGCTGCATATCAGCAGCAGCAATCTCCAGCACTATGATGTTCTGAAGGGATTTCTTATTTTATTGGAACATCCCAGAATGGAGGAGGTAAAAAGGCAGAGGCATATTATTAAATGTATGCTTGTTCAGCAGATCCTTCCCTAAGTGATTTCAGAAGTTGACTTCATTCTGGACCACTGTGGAGAAAGGCAATAAATCAAAACAAGGCTCTGGCAGTGTGATGAAAGATGATCTGAGTCTGCTGAGGTGGTGCCATTTATAGGCCTGTGGGGATATATTACAGAGGATGAGATGGAAGAGGAAAAATGGCAAACACACCTGGAATCACTGATCTGGGTAAAATTCACCACCAGCAATGGCCAGGATTAAGGCTGTTCAAGGAGAAGGGGGATGGCATCGCCAAAGTAGCAGCTGTGCAAGCAGCTTCCAGCTCCGGAGTTGGCTCTGTGTATGCGGAGCATGGTGCTGGCTGACAGACAGCCCAGTTTGCCCAAAGCAACAGTCCCTAACACCTTCCTGGAGGCTTTGCAATAGTATTCCAGCAAGGGCTGTCACTGCGAGTACATCTCGGACCAGTGGACTGGATTTCACATTTCCATATCTCCTCCCCTGTTTACTTAAGGTTCACGGAGTCATACAATTCTCCCCCACTCCTCGTGTGCCACTGCTGTCAGCTTATCATTCTGAGACACTTCAGATCATTTAACACAGGAGCAAACAGAATGGCTGTGAAAACCTGGCTTCAACAGCCAGGGAAATCATTTGAAGATGTTCCTTCAGGGTCCCATCAAGTACCCACCAACATCATTGGAGAAGCTCCCATGGACTTCAGCAAGAGCTGGACTACAACTGAGAGGCCTCTTCAGTACACGGAAAAAGCAAACTACAGAACTGCAAAACCCAAATCTCAACATCCCTTACCAAAACAAAAGCACTCCACCCATCTAATTTTATTCTTGGTATCATTTCTACCTGCCTTACAGTCCAAAGAGTCCTTCTTGCTACCCGCCTCCTGGACCTTCATGAACACATCTGACAGTAATTCACAGACCAGTACCCTCAGCTAAGCCTGTGCCTTATTTACAGGGAACAACAAGAATATTATTGTGTATAAATTATGCATAATCACTGTTTATCAAGCTGGGTTAATTGGCACATAACAAAAGAGTTGTCTGGTGCACAGCTGAATAATGTGGAAGCCAAAATTAATGGAAATGGTACAGCAAAAGCCTGATAGTGAAAGAAAAGTCACATTGCTACATGTGAATTAACTGCCTGTTGCCCTCAAAGGAGGGGGGGGCGCAACCAAGTGAGACAGGCCTAGTTTGAAATTATCTGTTAACCTCAAATAATGGGCAGCTGTATGGTGAAGTGTTAACCTGGTGCAAACCCACCACTTTTCTGTGCTGAGACCCTGCTACCTTCATAGGCAGAGAACAATCTCATTAACCATCAGCAACAGCATGAGACCGTGGGCTGCAGGGGTACGTGTGATGATGACAGAGAAGAGGGGCTCTTCCCACATCTCCTCTTGACACAGAAGAGCTAAATGGCTTATACCAAAGACAGACTAGCAGCACTTGAATTCTACTCAAGAGATCCCATGAACAGCAAAAACCCATGACACTGATGGTATTAGTCTTTGTGAGTATTTGGTATGAACCACACAGTGTCACCTATCAAATTCCACTTCTTCAGTGAAATGAACCACCAGCAACTTCAGATGTTGTTTGCGTTAAAGATTAAAAAAAAAAAAAAGACAACGAAGATGCTTTTGCACATAAAACTTCTCTTCCCTGAGTCACTTTAGAATTTTCAAGGGCCATGGGACAAACGGGTCAGTCCCAGCAGTGTCGCAAACACAACTGTGCAATACGCAGAGGAGTAGGAAGTTGGGGGAAACAGCTTTAAAATGGCAGCGTGTAGCCCTGTGACAGTCATCCCTACAGCCCATCGAGCAGCACCAAACAGCTTAACTGCAGCAGTTCGGATGACAGGTCTGGTATTTCTGCCAGAAGGGAAGTTCTCACCCTGTACCGTTGGCGAAGCTCTGCGGTAAGCTGCAGGATGAGTGTGGTCACCCAAAGGCCTGTCCCTGTTGCTGGTTACCCCTCGTTTGCAGGGCCCTGTTCTGGGAGGCCAACCACTGAACAAAACTGCACTAAGGATAGACAGGGTCTTACCGAGAGGCGGCAAACTGGAGAGAAAGAGTGCCAGTTCCGGTGACACGGCCAGGCTCTGCAGGCAGGGGAGCCCTTACTCACAGCAGGCACAGACGCAACCATGGGAAGAACTGTTTCATGAACTCAGTGAACGCAATTAATGCAATTAATTTTTCAGTTCCCTTTCAAATAAGCTTAAAAAAAAAAAATCAGCTTGCTAGACACAACAGAAACGGATATGTGACTCCTGTTAGACACTGCAAATAACACCTTACTTCTAATTAAATGTACCTGTGACCTACCCAATATAAATGTATTAAATTTCTGCTTTACTAATTTATTGTAAATTAATTCACAATCTCTTCCAGGTTTCATAGATTAATGACTCGAAATTTTAACTTTCAAATGTCAGTGTCAATTTAAGTTCAATTTTAAAATAAGCATTTTTATTTTGTAAAAAACAGTGTAATAGTCATCAAGAGAAGAATTCACACCATTGAGCAAAAAAGAAGCTCATCACAAACCTAGGTTCCAAACCAAGTAATATCTCTCTCTCTCTACAAACACACACATATATATATTTTATGTAATTCTATATTGTCTATCAAAAGAGCCGACAACAGAAAGGGCTATAATAATGTGTCTTCGTTTAAACTAATACATCATATGAAGCTAATACTAGGCTATTCTTACTGAATTTTCCTACTCAGATTTTCAAACAGACTCCCTGACAGTGTCAAACTTTTCAAAGCAGCCCATCAACAGATTATTTTTGGACTTGAATTTCTGTAGGCCTTGGAGTAGATTTATTTAGTGAACTCAGGTAGTAAAGCTTTTCAGATAGATTAATGGAGTAAGTGAAGTGTCTCTCCAGACTATAATAGAGGACGTAAGAGACCTCATTTTCCAAAAATGTCAGTTATAGGTACAGAAGAATTCTTTGTAGTCTGATTTTCTCTGTATATTTTCCATTTACGTGAGCCAGTGCAAGCCCTCCTTCCCACTGGCAATGTTATCGGTGAGACAATACTTTTCTATAACAAAAATAGCATTAGAAACTTGCATAAGAAAAATCAATTTGATAACAGTAGAATGACTTTCTCACAGTAATTTAATAAATTGAAGACACAAAGATTTAAATCCTGCAGTAGAGCTTCATAAAAAGCACTGATGAATTCATCAGCCCTTCCAAGCTTCCCAAAGAAGCCGAGGCTATATTTCTTACCTCCTGTTCTACAGAGATCACCTGCAAAAGAAAAACAAGCATTCAAGTCCCTCTATTACACCATACTTTGCCTCTGGGGCTAAACCCACTGTTGAACCTGCAGTAAGTAAATGTGAAACATTTAAAAATATTCGGATTTGTTTCTAATCTTTCTCATTAGAGCAATACACTCATAACACCCCTTCTGGTTCGGAGCATGGTTGTGAACCCTGAAGTTACTGAATGGACATACAGCAAGGTACTGATCCTTACAGCATTCCACTAAACCGAGTTGGCAAAAACATTCCAGAAATGCAAATGCAGTTAGGCTGTCACTACCTTCAGTGAAACATTGTCAGGTCAGTATTTCAAGAATTCTTGAGACCTACAGAAACCACATAAACCCAATCAAATTATGAACTCCATGAACTGAGAATTCCCAGATTGTTTTATAACCATCAAAATAATTTAAAAAAACCCCAAACCCACCCCCTTCCTGGGTCTCCATTTTTCCATAGCTTAGTGCAGCTAGTCCTAAATTAAATCCTATTGAAGCCAACCCACTAAGGAAACAACCAGTATTTGAGTTACTATATTGAAAGTTTCTTTTTCTTTGCTCAAGTAGTAAACTTGTGTTATCCCAGCTTCTTTTTCTCATCCCCTTCACTGTATTTCTTCCATCCTCAGCTGGATACAAAGTCACATCAGTTTCAGACCCCGCACATAGCCCAGCTCTCTCAAAACTTTTTATCAATTTCACAGCATACCTTTATATACAGTTCTACCTATTTTACTAGTTATTGCATGAAAAATGAAGACAGAAAGTGATGGGACTAAGTAACACAGGGATACGATCCTGCAACAAGTCAGAAACGGCTGCTGCTTGCAAAAAATAAGTGAGGAAAAAGACCTCCAAAACTTTTTTCCCCCCTTTGGTTTCTTCCAGTGACAGTCACGTTGGTGCTATGAGTAAGGACAGCAGGAAAGAATTTTGCACAGGGTATATACAAGCATCCTCCCAAATGACAATATTGCCCTTCCCTATTTCCTCCTCTGCCTTTGTTTTCTTGAGAATCCAGATAACTATCCCATGTAATCCTTATGATAATAACTCATCTAGTCTTTTAAAAAGACAAGCAGGACAGGGTCAGTCATATTGCAGCTCCACAGAGGAGTGAGAAAATATTGCTTAGGGAAGGCTGCCTTTCCTTAGGATTTCCAGGAAATTTTCCTCTTTATCCTGAAGTGAATGATGCAAGCAGTAGAAAATACCAGTTTTCCATCATTAAGGAAAAAAAAACATAAAGAAAAAGATTCACCACTGTATATATTTTTTCACCCTCAAGGTGTTCTTTCTGCTGAGGAAGTCAGGAAAGTAGACGTATGGAGAATATCAAGCAAAAATACCTGCTTTTCAACGCCCAAGTTAGCTTTCTGAGTAACCTGATGCTGCTGCTGAATAGTCACACCTGCATCTCTGCTTTAATTAGAGGTAAGGGGAGCACCTACTGTTTGCATTTACAGTCTCTCTGGTTCACGAGCAGCAGGAGCAAGTTCAGCCATCACAACTGTTCAGCTTGCACTGCTCTGATGCATCATTTCAGCAAGGGAGGCTTTGGTAACAATTATGCAGAGCCATTCACAGCTGAAGAGACCCCTAAATTTTGCCAAGTGTGGTAGCTAGTGTTTTATTCTTCTACTGTATCTTGTCAGCCACTGCACTGCACAAATTATCAACAGAATCCATCTCTATACTGACAGCATGGGGGTGGGGGTGTCTATTCTCCCATAAACGTGTAGGATATTTATTCCGCTAGCTCATCCACTTTTATAGAGGATGAGCACGTAAATATCCTGTCTCATAACAGGAGATTAAATTTTTAGAGAAAGCATTTAAAAACAAAACACCCTCAATTAATGCGTTTGTCTTACAACAGCTTCATTGCAGAGACTGATACAAAGGAAAAGAAAGCAGAAGCGTGGAGCAGAAAGAAGCAGACAGATAAAAAGTGGCTTGCTAGGATCTGAAAAACCAATGACTAAATGCTCAAATGAAGCTTTTTCATGGTTCCAAATGGATTACTTACTGGTAGAGAAAAATCTGAGGCTATGAAGAAAAAGGAAGAAAGAAAGAAAGAACGAGAGAAAAAAAAATATTTTCCTATTCAGGAAATTGATAGTTTATGCTGTGGAAAATTGAAATTATGATAAAAAACTATTCCATTTGAAAGCTATCATAGGTAACGCCAGCTGAAGACAATTATGATCCTTTGGCAACTGAACAACACCCAGATTTATAAAGATTTCTATCCACTATACCGCTAAAAGAACTGTTAAATACCATTTTAAGCATCAGAGTGATAGAAATCTGCTTCCATTCACTTATATCAGGCATCCTAAATCAATCTAATACAGCTTTGAGCTGGAGTTACATATTTTATGAGACCTTAAATGCAGTTATTTAACAGATTTGCTACAGCTACAACTACAGGTTAAAAACACACGAGCGTTCTACAGGTACATGTCACCACTGTGTACAATTCAAGGTACGTTTGATGCCCCAGTTAGCTCAGGTAAATATGGAGAACATCTGCTCTCAGGGCAGCTACTGGAGACAATGGTGTTATTTCAGATATAATCAAGTAAGCATTAGTAAAACTTGAAAAAAAAAAAATGCTCTGAGCACTTCAATTTATTTTTGATCACTGATGACTACGAGCGAGACAACAGAAATTTTCAAGCACAGTACTTAATCTATCTAAACTTTATTCAAAGACCATGTTTTTTCAAAACATGAATCCTCTGATGACTACAGAGCGAGACAACAGAAATTTTCAAGCACAGTACTTAAAAATCTAAACTTTATTCAAAGACCATGTTTTTTCAAAACATGAATCCTTCATATACAGCAATGTATCAATGAAAGATCACATCCTCTAGAACGTGAGAGGGGCTTTAATTTCAACTTTTGGGGTGTGCTCTAACCCTTTCTGAGTTAGGACAATGGATTGTTCTAGTGAAGGGACAGAAGCTGCAGCCAAAGGGCCATCTGCTGAGCTTCTAGAGCAAACCACGCTACTGGGATACACACCATTAAGTAAGCGACAGAATGAAGGATGGAAAACTTCTGAAGGTAAGTGTAGATGAACAGATCACTGCATCACTGCAATTTTTTCTTTAATTAAAAAAAAATCAGAAAGATGAAGGCTTCTGCTATGAAGTCAGAAGACTATTACTGTATGCACTGCAAACTGGGCTTGCCTCAAGGTTTCCTTTGATTTTAAAACAAAACTGCAGTACAAGAGTAGATTTAAACGGTCTCTTTCATATCTGCACCTTCTAAGAAATCCTCTACTCATTTAATAAAACAAAATTTTTCTCCACCTCCACAGCAGGAGATTGTTTAAACTAGTTAGCATCCATTGAGGTTTCATTGTGTCAGCTCATTTCAACGTAAATTTGTTAACTGGTTGTTTCTAATGAAGATATTATAATACTCTTCAGCATCTGACACTCCATTCTATACTCCTTCAAGTAACTTTTAATACTTTTGAATTAGGATTAAGAAAAGTCTGTGTACACTGCCTATAAGGACATATAATTCAGCATATCATTTCATAACCCAGCTGTCAACAGAGACAACATTTTTATAATACATGTACCGTATGCGTGCCAGTATGAGATGAAAAGTCCTGTAACTATAATCAATACCGTTCATTCAAACAACTGGCAGCAGCATTTCAGACAACGGGCAATTTCATCAGTTTCACTGGGCTGTCCAAAAATAAACAGCTTGAGAGGAATGAATGATCTCTGTGGTTACCTATAAATAATACTAATCTCAGTCATTTGTTTTAGGGGGTTCATCACTGGAGCTGTGGAAGTCTCCTATCAGCGCAAAAGGCACAGCAGGCTTCAAAAAACTAAAGAAATGCTGAAGAATTACACTGTTGGGTTTTTCATTCACCCCGTTGCTGTGTTTACATGCAGGCTCCATGGAAAGCACCAGGATCCCTCCAGTGATACAGCAGTTCGGCTCTGCAGGAAACTGACACCATCCCAAGGATTTGTAACCACCTCAAAAGTCAAACTAGATTCAGAGAAAGCTCCAGTGACCCCAGTAAACCTACCCTTGGGATAACTAATGTCACTTCTCCGGAAACGTGAGCAAGTTTGGGATTTTTAACTACTTCAGTGTGAAACTTGCCCACTCTCAAAGAGCTTTTGAGGGCGATACAAAGCTAACAGCTCAACGTGAACAAGACTGACACTGGGGCTGCTGGGTGTGGGGTGAACCCAGGCAGACGGGGAACAGAAGGCGCCATTCACAGGCCTGTTCGCTGTCTCTGGGAAGTGAAATAGCTCCTTTTTTTTTTTTTAAGTTATGGTCTATCTGCTCCTATCTATCAAAGCAAGGCAAGAACAGAAAACAGAGGAAAGGGAATAAAGGCAGCTGACTGAAGGGAAAAATCACATCTCTGCAGAGCACAGATCCAAAGTCTAGAAGTGAAAAGACCCCAGTGCTGTGGTTGAAGTGACTCTCTTTCCCAGGCAGCCTTTTTGGGCTGTGGGCTAGTACAGCAACACCACTGCTGCCCAACCTGGGAGCCTGGAGATTGGTGGGTCCCTCAGGCTCTGAAACTATCAAAAATCACAGAATGGGTTGGGTTGGAAGGACCCTCAAGATCATCTGGTTCCACCCTCCCTGCCATGGGCAGGGACGCCTTCAACATCTCCTGCAAGAAAATCTCTAGCCAGTGGGAATTACTATTTCTACCCTGTTTCACTGTGTAGGAATCACAAAATGCCTGGTGTGTGCTCTAGGGAAAGCAGAGGAATAGTCAGTTCTCCCAAGGACCTAGAGGTTGGCACTCATCTGCATCCAGTCAGGATTTGTGCTGCCATGAGACATCACTGCAGAGAGCTCAATACACCACCGGACTGCAGCAATTTCTTTCTTGCAGATACGATGAATGGGAGCCAAAGCCGTTACCTCAGCTCCTTCGCAGAGTGTAATGCTCCAGAGAAACTCCATCAGACGAGCTCTGCCCGAGCCCTCTGAACAGACTACTGAGCAGGAATCAACAGTGTATGTCCAGGTACCAAACTGCTGCTGGACCAAGTTTTAAAAGCCACATCGTTCCATCGATAGGCATAAAGAATCACTTTCCAGTCTTAAAGCCTGTTGCTCAGAAAATTTATACCCTTTATAACCTTCAGGTTGTAGCATTATCCAATTTACAAGCTTATTGCTAGTAAAATATGAAGGACAATCAGCACACCCAGCCACACCAAAAAAGCATTTTAGTGGGAGGTTTCTGGTATAACAGCTGACAGCAAAAAGATTAATGACACCAGCTTCTCCAGAAAGAAAACACTTGCTTTCCAGTAAACAAACAGAGGAAGTTCACAGCCCAGTTGCTGCCTCGGCACCTCTGAGAAGCGAGACAGGCTGTACTTTGGAAGTTGGCCTTTGCAAACAGAGAGTAAGTGGCTGTTTTAAAATGAAAACCTTGATTATATTGTTAAAATTGTCTGCAGGATATGCACAGAGAATGGGTGAATTTATCCAGCTGCAGATCATTATTGCTTTGATCATCAATATTTTCAAATTATTATTTTTTTATTCTATATTGGTGATAAATCTCTACACACTTAAACTGTAGTTATCACAGCACACCACCATACATTTCTCAGAGACCTAAAGCTGGACGCAGTAACAAAAAAACACACCAAACAAACTGCGTAGGAGGAAGGCTAAACTGGTAAAATAAAACCTCTCAGTTTCAGGTAAATGATTAGGTAGCAGCGTACACTGCTATTAACCTAAAGTCCATAATGAGAGCTTAAATTAACAGCTCTAAGTGGACGCAGGCCTTTGTAACAGAGCTGCACTCCTGCAGTTGGCACTAATTGACCCTTTTGCTGGCAGGCTCAGCAGAGAAGGCAGTCAGCAGCCTCTGAACCGCAGGCCCTTCTCTGTCATGCAGAACAAAGTCAGTGTCTTGATTATCCAGGAGGCTTGATCTTAATGCTTTACACTTCCACAGCATCTTTCATCCGGGACTGAGGCAGGCAGGATAGCAGGGGAGAATCTTAAACTGCTACTGCCCTTCCCACACCCATTTTACAGAAGGAGGTCTCCCGTCCTTGGAGCTTTCCAATACTTTTTGCAAGTCTACTCCACACACACTGAATTGCACAGCTGAATTTCTGAGCAACTGAAATGATAGATTCGTATTTCACACGTAGCTTCACACAGGCTTCTTGAAAACACAATTAATAATCGATTTTGATTAAGTTATTTCCAAGAAGATTTTAATCCCCTTGCAGAGAACGTTGCAATAGATTGAATCCAACCCAGCATACCCAAGAAGTACACAGGGCTGATATAAGCGTTTTTAGAGACCACAGAGTAAAAATGAGGAATCATATTAAGCCTGCATGCAATTTCATCCAGAAAGATGTCATTTTTAAATTCATGTGAAGATCCTGATTAAGGCAGACTATTTCAGAGCAGCAGATTCTGGAATCAATTAACAAAACAACTCTTATTAACACAGGGAATCTCCAGACATTACCACAGAAGCATAAAATCTTTTCAGAAAAGCCCGCAAGGAAAATATACTTTAAAATCAAATTGTATCCTCCAGCGTATGCAGCGATTGCCTCAAATCTCAAATGCATCTTATGTGAAACAGGGGCTAGCACTGCAGAACAACACAATCAGAATTTAAGACAGGAAGTGCAGATAATTTATCTGAATAAAGCTTCCAGGAGAATAACTGATTTATGTTGATAATGATCCAAGCTGGAACCTGACCAGGATGCAGGAGTTAGCAGCATCACTACCCACAATAGGTTCACAATTCATGAAAAATACAGGATGTTTTTACGGATGAAAATAGGTTAAAACGTTAGCTTTATGCTTCAGCCAAAAGACCCTGTTTTGCCAGAGATCTGTTCTTGCATTACCTCTAGAGCGACAGGGTAAAAGGTGCCATGATTTTCAGTCAGGACTATCACCACTCATGCACACAGGTAAGAGAGACAGCCAGTTAAATTTCACAGAAGATTCTATAGTTTTTAATGCCTCTGTTCATACAAGAATTGCAAAATCCATAAACTGATAGAGAAAGAGAGAGAGAAAAGTAGTGAAAGGTTCACAGCTACAAAAATACATACATGAGGTGAAAGAGAAAGAAGAAAAACAAAAATCTGAAAGTAGAGGTTGTATAAGTGACTGCTGCTAACAGCAAGGTCAGCACTTTCCACTGGAGACTCTTTGATTTACACTATTTTGTTTCAATTGAAAAACAAAATCTTTCCTTGGCAGATTCTGCTCTACACAGTCTATTACAGATAATTCTGAGATACACAGCACCATTTATAAAGGGACACTTATTACTGCTGAACGTGAATGTTTTGTTAAATTTCCCCAAGTTCCAAGAGGAAATATGCGCGACGCTACACAAGGGGGTATTCAGTTAGTTGTTGAAGTCAAGAGCCTGGACAACCTAGGTAGTCCAGGAGGAGAGGTGAGCTTCTGATTAAGATGCTCCGAGCCTCCCTCGAAGAATCCATTGGCTGTCCCAGATCCGTATCCCACACTTATCCAAGAGGCTTAGAGCAAGGAATAACCCACAAAGGACCACTCTGTTTTTACCCTTTGCTGGCTTCACTCGTTCAAACTCCTGCAGAGCTACTCCAAATCCACCCTGGTGTAAATCAGACCAGAGGAAGACTCCATTACATACCTCAACGGCCTGTATTTGTCTAATGGGATACAAAGAGGCGTTTGTAACTTTCTGTTAGGGTAGAACTATGAAGCACTAAAACATTTAGGTCCCAGTGGTCACTGCAGATATATACAACTACGTTTCACTGTTTGCAATTTCTTTTTGTGTTATTTAGCATGAAACACCTGGCAGCAAAGCACATCTGATCCATATGAATGGACACCTTTGAAACAGGACACTGTGGTTGCAGAAACCATCACTATGTTTACTACATTCTGCATGTAGTTAACCTACTGATTCATGCTTTAAACTGGCAGCTTCTGCACCTGGAGCACCAAACTGAAGAAGTGGAAAACTTCAGGAGGGTTAACCAGTCTGATTTTGAGCAATTTTGGGCTGCTCTCACTGCCTCTCCAGGTAATAAAGTAAGTTGCCTGTAGATGGTATGGGAAGACATGTTATATGGACTTTAACTGACAAAGATTGTCTCTCCATACAATCCATCACAAGCAGCTTGAACTATATACCCAGAAAAACACAGACAGCTTCTTCTAAAGCACACTTTTTTCCTTTCCATATTCATCATATATATGTCATTATAAAAATTGGACAGAACAGATGCTTTTACATGGAAAAAAATCAGATTCATGTCTGCAGAAACATCTTGCTAACTCAGACAGGCTTCACCAAATTGTTTCAGTCAAGAAAAAAAGAAAAAAGTACAAAACCCAGAAATCATCTTTTCCAAACCAAAACATTTGGCTTCAGCTGAAACCAAGTAAAATTTTTTGAAGTCTGAGCCTATTTAAAAAGCTTTTATTTTTAATTACCTAGTTTTCTGGTTGATACCAATCTAATCTTTAAAACCTTTTTGGAACTACATGTGAAATGAAAGATTAGCAAGTCACACAGCTCCCATCATTTCCAATCATATGTGTTTTTGAAGTCATGCAGAATGATGTTCTGGGATATACATTCCATTTCTGGGATGCACAGAGCAGTGAGATAATGGTTTTATGGAAGAACTGGGTCTGATCTGGCCAAGGCATTCAATATGAATATATGAAAACTATTATTAGTCATGAAACTCACTCTGCTGACACGGCTGAAATAAGAAAGAAATAGAAATAGCTGTCATACGATGACCATGTACTTTTTTTTTCCTCTTTACTATTCTTTTATATTCATCAAGAGGTCATAAGTAAATAGGCACAAAAAGCAATGTTTTAAAAAAGAAATTCAAAGTAGGACAGCAGATATTGTGCTGACTGCTCACTCACTCAGCATTTCCTCAGGTCCAACATTTTCACCAAGCTCCACGATGGTAGTGAAGCCACTCTTGAGATGCTACCTGACCCTGCACAAACACTACGGAGAAAGATGGCCGAGTACATTAAACTTGCTAGACAATTTAGCATCCCCCTAACAGTTTCGATTCAATGCAGGGTTAGACCCTGGGTCAATCCTTTGCCAATCAATAGACACTAATTAGCTGGGAAAAAAGAATGCACATGAACTTGAGTTTTCTGACCATCAGACTTCATTAGAATCCAAACTTGGTGACACAAGAGGTAAAACCTAAGAGGGCAAACCCCCCATGTTCTGCTGTAGAGAGGCTATGGGAGGTTCATCACATGAAAAATCTTACCAATTACCATTTCTCCCTAAGCCATCTCTCCTCAGAAGAAGAAAAGCATAAACAATGACAACAACCACCACCACGCAGTTTTAATA
Organism: Eurypyga helias; assembly: GCF_000690775.1. Classification (NCBI taxonomy): domain Eukaryota; kingdom Metazoa; phylum Chordata; class Aves; order Eurypygiformes; family Eurypygidae; genus Eurypyga; species Eurypyga helias. The sequence goes on from NW_010241132.1 coordinate 30,221, forward strand.
GCGCCCACAGCAGGGTACAAAGACCAATCGAGATGTGTGTCATGATGCACCAACCCTGGGATTCACAAGATCCGACCCATGTTCACTAAGCAGGCTGCAGCACCTGTCTTGGACTAAAATCTCTGAAATGGAAATTGGACAAGGAAATCACAGGAGGCACCAATCTCCGATTGTGTTGCCACACTTCTCTTTGAAAAGCTGGCAGCTGTGAAATACCGACTGCAGCCCGTTCTGCAGACCTCGCTGGGAATCATCAACAGGCAGCACTGCTTCAGTAAAGAGGTTTTTTCTCCCCCTACTCAAATAAGCAGGCTGAGGTCAGGTGGGCAAGAAGCAGGCACATGCTGTAGGTCTACAAGTGTAGACCTTACTTATAATAAAGATCCAGGTGTAGGAGACAAAGAACTTCACAATACTAAACTTGCTTTCTTGCCAACAGCTTTGCTTAGTTCAGGTAAAGAGCTGAACGTTTCTCTTTTATCAAGTGATGGATGGGCTTCCTGTACAGCTGCAACACCGGTACTCCTAGGTCCAGCAGTGGGAATGTATGTCTTCTGGGAAGAAGAGCAAATTAGTGATTGCTAATTTCAATTTATTTTCAGAACCATGAAGAGTAGGCTGGGGTTTCATGGTTGCTTTGGGTTTTTAAAATCTTTTTGCCCCTCTCTTCCCCCTCCACCCCCGCTTTTTTTCCCTCCTTGTTTTTATTGCTACTGTTTGACTTTCTGTTGTTGCTGTTTGGGTTTGGTTTGTTTGGTTTTTTTTTTTGTTTGTTTGTTTTTTTAGGAAGGAAAGTGGAAGAATTCATCAATAAAATTAAAATGGCACTGTCAGCCAAAGCTCTCCAAGTTTTTCACTGCAAACAGCCCCGCAATACCTGCCTGATACAGGTGAATTCCATTACCCTCACAGAAGAGATAGCAAAACTGTGCTACCAAAAGTACAAATTGACGTACTCCAAATCACACTAAGAGCCATGACAAGACTCCACAAATTCCCTTCACCAAATGGGCTGGACCCAAATACTTGATGTCTGCATGTGACAGAACTACTGCTGGTGAGATCAGCAAGCACCATTACACACAGCAGTCCAGGAGAGAGGGGTGTGAAAAAAAAGTAGCATACGTGGAATGAAGTAAGTATGCATGGACTGTATACCATCAGAGAGTGGATATAACTTCTCCAGATGACTTCCTATCATTTTAAAGGCACTTCATAGAGTCACAGAGTGGTTTGGGTTGGAAGGGGCCTTAAACCCCACACAGTTCCACCCCCCCTGCCATGGGCAGGGATACCTTCCACTAGACCAGGTTGCTCCAAGCCTCATCCAGCCTGGCCTTGAACACTTCCAGGGATGGGGCATCCACAGCTTCTCTGGGCAACCTGTCCCAGTGCCTCACCACCCTCTCTGTGAAGAATTTTTTCCTGATATCTAATCTAAACCTCCCTGCTTTCAATTTGTACCCATTACATCTTGTCCTATCAATTCTTGTATTAAAAAGGACTCAAGACAGTGAAGTTACCGTGCAGCCCTGCATTTTTTTTAAAATAATCAATCAGAATTTCAAACATCACATTTGAATAGACTCCAACAAATACAAGCCCAACACAAGGGCAGGACCAAGCATCCAAATGCAATCACCTAACTTCCAAGTGGCCTGAAAGTGAGCAGGTTATAAATTGCGTTTAAAAAGGAAACAAAAAACTTTCAGTGTATCAGAAACGTCCAAACAGTCTAGCAAAATAATTACATACAAGTGACCAGAGAGGTCACTCCATTCCAGAAGAGTGCTCACCTGGGCTATTATCCAATTCTAGGAGACCAATTCACCCTTTTTACAAGTGTCTGGGCAAGTTATTCACAGCACAGTGTCCCTGCAGGTTGATCCTTATGCATAAGGTCTTCTGTGCTTCCTGTGCAGTGTGCGTGAGGGCTGCATGTTGCCACTTGCTGTTTTAGAATCCGTAAAGGCAATAAAACGGACCCAGTGCCTCAGACACAAGGAGGATATGCAGGAATGACTGCTAGGCGGATTCATTGACATAACTCCTTCCTACGTTTACCCTTCCTCTTCACACCGAAACCTTACGAGCAGTTTCTCTCTTGCTCTGCTGTGATATATGCTAAGTTCTTCCCCTAATAATTACATCTTGGATCAACTAGAGAGGCATGCACTGCCTCTGAATGTTTCATATACAGCTGCACGCTGATAAATTAACTTTGCATCACTGGTGCTATGGAAATCTCCCCAAACCCCCCGCTACGGTCCGTCTGGAGTACACACGGTGAAGCCGTGTGATAGTTACTAGTGTCCACACTGCCATGACTACAAACAGCCAGAGTGTCTGCTTTGGAGCCTTCATCAGAGGCCTGCACACGAAAACCTCGAAGATGTTTTGTAGTTTGAGCTTTCTAGAGCATCTGATATTCTGAAGATCAACAACAATACAAAGCAAGTGATGCAGTGGGGGGAAGCACGACTGTGTCTGTTGGGAAACGCAACATATACCTTTAGAAGAAAAAGAATCCCCATGGATGAAATCTGGAAATTGCTACACTGCAGTGATCACCACACGGTTTCACAGAAAGTGGTTTGATCTACATCAATCATTGTTATATTTCCATTTTTAGATTGCCACGTTGTTCAGTGGCGGTACAAGTCCCTGTACAGCAAACCTTGTGACAATAGGCACAGAGTTTTCACGCTGCCTGAAGAGCTCCCTTAGAAAGGGGGCCATGGCCTTCCACTGAGCTGTACTTCAAAGCAGCATAGAAAGTACCGACCTTAAGCCGTGCCTTAAATGCCAAATATGAATACAAACATCTTTCTCGCAATAAGTGAACAGGAGTTTTCAATTATATTGTTTGGTTTGAAACTGAACTATGAAACCAAACTGTTGCTGCTTTAAAAATAACATGTTCTAAAACATTTGAAGGATGCCTAACAAATCAAAGCTAGCGTTCCAAAATCAGTAATGACAAAATATGTACTTTAAAGGGAACAAGTGTTAAATCACTGGATTGTGACAATAAAGAATCATTAAAAATACATCAGCTCCCTCATTTCACACCTTCTTGCATAACAGTCCCACACTTGCAGTAGGACAGCCTCCCACCTCCCAGACACTGAACACAGCAAACCCAGAGGAAAGAAACCCACTGTTTCCTGCGGCTCTTGGACAAGCTCCCAAGTCAGCTTTCGACTAAATCGTGGGGTTTTTTGTTGTTGTTAAGAGCTACCGTCACATGCTTGTTTCCCATCATGGCATCTCCATTTCCTCCTAGAGATAAACTACAGCTGTTACACATTTTATTGGAATGTGTAGTTAATCAGTAGCTCTCCAACCCATGCCAACAGTCTCGTGGGTCCTCCAGGCCCAGAGCTATCTAGGAAAAGTGAACAATTTCATCTCTGCATCTGCACAGAATCTTTTCAAAACTGAAGCAGTAAATGGCACTCTCCATTGTGCTTCTTCTCCATGGTGCTCTCCATTTGGTGAATTTAGTGTTTCTCCAAGGCTGCCCATTCATATGGGATTTTTTTCCTGTCTCTACAGTGTGAGTTAAATGGAACCGTAACCCTAGGAGAATGTAAATGCTAAGTACGTAACAGAGGAGGAGCGGGAGTCAGCTTATTTTAAAACTAATTTAAGAAATAATAAAACATACTGGAAAGCAGTATGGTTTCTTCTGCTAACACCAAGATCACATTCAACTCAATGACAAGTTATCTGCTCTGCCACAAAGTGGCAACAAACTTTATTTAGAAAACTCTTCACCTTTCAACCTACTCCAATGCTGCAAAGGCTTTGACCCCTCAACTAAAGCCAGGTGATTTTGTCACGCAGCAGCAACGTACATTACTCAAGTACATTCCGCAGCATAGAAGGCATTTTCAGGGAGCTGTAGTGAACAGAAATGGGCAGAAATCACATTTCCAGGTGTTTTACCACAGAATGCTGGGAGAAACCATAGTGTGCTCCTTATTGGGAGAGAGAGGCATCTACCCTGCGGTCCCTACTCACACAAAACCACCAGCACACGGCCCAAACTTGGCACGACTTTCAGCAAGACATGCTTATGCTTTTGGCAGGAGGGAGCTGACCACTTTCAGCATCAGTGTCCTTTGCCAGCTGGCCAAAGAGTACACAGATGCAAGGGAAGCAAATTATCTGCCCACTGGCAAAAAGAAATGCTGAGCAGCACCTACGGAAAAAGCGTGTATGTGCACGAGCGAGTACGCATGTGAGCATATATATACGCACACCTGTGCTTTGGGAGGGGGAGCAACACAGTTAAACCAGAAATATGTCTGCTCCTAACCCCGTGGTATCGTTTTCTGCAACATTCTCACAACAACAAACAGGCACTTTTTCCATTCAAATCTTCCAAGTTGAATTTTAAGGATTAAACACAAGAACCGGAAGGAAGCTAAAGAAAATTTTTCTAAGAAAATCTGAAATCAGCCCCCCCTCCAGAAAGTGTCCATACAGTCACTTACAGGGTTTTAGCAACTTAAGGTAAGCAAGTCATTGTATCTTCCCTCTTTTTTTTTTTGTCTCTTAAAGAACGAGTGCCTGTGGAAAAAACATCTCAACAATTGGTAAAAATATAAAATCCTTCTGGGTTCAAAAGATACCCAAGAAATGACTCAGAAAAAATTAACAGGACAAGAATTTGCAGTTGATAGATTAGGTTTAGCTGAGAGAAGGAATCTGCCTGTAGATTAATTAGATTCTGCAATCGCAGCCCCTTTTCACCCATGCACATCCCACCACTATCATTACATGATCAACAGATTTTAATGAAAACTAATGCTTTGAGAAATTCCATGGGGACCACGTATAAGGTTGAGTTTACTTTTCTAAATATTTCTTGAAAATGGTACATAAAGCAAGTGCACATTTGTTGGCTGTAAAGGTGTACAACAGCAATTTTTTGCAATGACAGTGCAGAGAGGGAATATGAGATCTGTGTGCTAATGAGCTGACACTGCAGAGGCTAGAGCAGTGTTAGTATAGTGCACTACAAGTGCAAAGCAGAAAGACATACGCGGGTTATTTCTAGGGAATATGAGCTACAGAACTGTACGCATAATTCAGCATTAATACCAACATCCTTCATCAGAGGTTGTAAGAAAAGCATGACTCTTCAATGATGAATTTGCACGTTTGAGTTGTTATATTCATATTATTCTGAAAAAGCCAGCACACCCCCTACATGAGCTATTTTGAAGAAAATATAACATCCATGTTTTACTTGATTTTATTCATTCACAGGTCAAATTAACTTTCTTCCTTTCTGATTTTTCTGACCGCAAAAAGATGCATATTTTAAAAGATGTAATAAATCCCCCCCCCCGAGCCAACTGATAAACTTCAATTCACCTTTAAACACACTGGAATTCTCATTTACGTTTGCATTTGCTCTCTGTTAAGATACCATACAGCTAAATAAACAGGTGGGCAGATAAATAGAGAATGGATGAATACTGTGTGCACGCGTGTAAATTAAATATATGGAGAGGGGCTCGGTGCTAGCAGTGAAGCAGGGAATGCATGTACATGAATTAGATTATGCATCATTTAACTGAAAAAGGAATGAGAGGGAGGGGCTTAGGGCAGAAATTTTCTTTTGCTTCTGAACAAGTTTGTTCCCATGTTGGGATATTGCCAAATCAGCCCTACCAGAGGTAGGCTTTTTATCTCTGGCTCATGAGGATACTTCAGAAGAGGGTTTTTTTTCTCCTGCCTCTGGAATGCACCAGATTGCACCAAGCGGGGTATGCAGCTGTACTCTAAAACATAAGTCTTTCCTGAGCAGAGCCCCCCTCAATTCCTGCACATATGAACACTTACTACAGCCACTATGACATAAATCGAAGCAAAGGAGAGTGAAAAAGTATTATTTTATGGATACTGGTACAGGTACTAGGCTCAAGCTACACATGCCACTTCCTCAGATTTCCCTTCAGTTCCTTCCCCTATCCCACCACATCAGCCAGTCTCCCTCCCCAGCGAACACAGGCAGAGTCACTGCAGGTTTCTCTCCTATGGGATCCCTGCCAATTGCAAATATTGATCAAACGGCTGTGTGACAGCACTGGAGACAATTTATGCTTAGCTCCAAGAGAAGTAAAAATGTTGTGGAAAGAATTCCTTCATGGATATGGCAGCACCCTGAAATTATCTGCCACTCCACCGGGAAGCGAGGATGCGATTAGGGGTACTTAGGCCAGAACGTTTTACACGTTAGCCAGATAGTGTGAAGAGCTATTAGTTCATCCTAATGCATTGATATGCATGACCATTCTGACTTTCAAACATAATTGCTTCTAGATCCAAAAGGAGCAACTGCTCTTCTATTTTTTATATTTTTTTTGAGCTACTGAGACCTGTATGACTGGTGACTTGGGCTCACCGCATCCTTTTCCTAGCAACAGTACTACCAGACGGTTGACACAGCTATGGACAAGGTCACCTTTTAATTTTCTTTCTTGTGTTTCTTTTTTCACATCTTCTATTTTTAAGCAGGTTACTGTAGGTTGGTATTCTCTGGTCCACGGCTTCTCCAGAGATTAAAGTTTTCCCAATTTCACTACACTGTTAACGTGTGCTGGAATATGCAGCCCTATACTACAGAAAACCATCTCATTTTACTTAAATCGCCAGAGCTTCAACTAAGCAATGACAAAAATCATTAAATGTCAGAACACGAGAAGCACACTGACTAAATAATACATTGACTGCCTCTGCACGAGCGTGTGGTTCACTTGTCTTGGTGGGATTTGTGAAGAACTGCCAGCAGAACTTTTAAAAAACAATTAATAATTAATCACCCAAGCAGTTTAATGTATTTAGTTTAAATCCATATAATTGATATTTAGGAAACTATGTTTGAGATACAGCTTCTTGAAGGGATTACACTGATTAAGGATTAATAGTCTGATGTTTGTTGTAAGAGCTGTTGAAGCTGGATAGGATTAGTAAAATAAGATGCAAAGTACAGAAATGCTCTTATTTACTATTTTTTTTCCACTTCACCCAATATTTTTATGGGATGTTATATAATTAACCCCCCTGCAAAAGTTTTAAAGGTCCTAATTCAAAGCTCTTTAAAAAGTGTAATGCTGCACTAGCAAAAAGCAGTCACATGGGGGATATGTTAGAATATGAATCCAAAATTTCCTTACTGCATATTTTCTAACCATCAACTTTCTCAGAAAATACCTGCAATCCTAGAAGGATAAAATATCTACTTGGGCAGCTTTCAGACTGTACAGCGTTGGACAGGATTGTAAGAACTATCCTATTCCAAATAAGCCAAAAGTAAAAGAAATAAGATATTCAAAACATGAAAAATGTTTTAAAACACAAGACACTGGTTTACTGTACTCCGATACCTCATTATTTTAGCATAATGCTTCCTCTCTGAAGATTTTATACTGGGACCATATGAACAGGAATCCTGTTCATAACACAAAGTTAGTATATTGCATTCAGAGGTCCTTCAGATCATGTACAAACATATTTCTGTATGCTGCAAAATGAATGCAGCTACCTCGAAAGGAGACTCCATTCATTTTCAAAGGTTTAAAATAAAAACTGTATAAAACATAATTTGGACATGTCGGTAGAACAAATGTTCAAGAACTACTGTTGGTAAAGGAATGCTTTTTTAAATGCAGAACACGCGCCAGTCTTTCAGAAAGAGATTTCACATTTTAACACCACATTAACACTACTCAAACTTCTATTTTGCTTCTTCTGTTCATAATGGCTCAAATTATACGTGTGCACTGTGTGCAGAGCTATTTCTCACAACACTAAGCGTTCTGATTCCATTTCCTCTCCCCTCAGCTCTAACGGTATTTGTCAGTTTACAGTCTCCTCAGCTTTTAACAAGACTTTCACTGTAAGAAAACAACCCAGTGTTTCAGGGCAGAGGAGATATCTAAGCCCCTCTAGCTTTGTCCCCTCAAGGTCACTTGTAAACAGCTGTTTCTGTTTTATTCCTACATGGTATTATTTGCACATTATGCCGTTTCACACGGCTAGGTTGTAGCCTCAACCGAAAAAGGGATGTTACTTCAACAGCAATTCACTCATCACAGCTACACAGCACTGATATATAAACAACATGGTTGTTTTTCTGGAAAACACACTAAAGGGGTGAAAAGAAGCGGTGGGAGAACTTCCCTAAGGTATTACTCAATCATACAACGCTGCAAATCCACTAAACCTCACGCCAGTACACACATTTGTTGCACTACATTGTAGGAACAAGAACTCCAGGCTACCAGGGAGAAATTGAACCTAAGGATAGATAGAAAATAAATATTAATTTTATAAAAAGCAGATATATTTACTTACAAGCATTTGTTACTGAAAAACTGTTTGAAGAGTCCAAGTGATCTACATGATAGTTCAAATGGAAGGGCTTTTCTGTGGTATTTTGGTTTGTGTTGTATAACTGCACAGCAAATCGAAATGCACTGTGCTCCTGAACAGTGTTCCTCATGAAAAGTCCACCTAGGATGGAGGGGGAAAAAAAAAAAAAGGAAAAGGTATTTCAGAATTAAATTTGAGGAGAAACAGTGGCGATAAGTTACATTTGCATACTGCACATCTCAGGAAAGAATGAACGGTAGCAGGCTGAGCCTGAGCACATAAATCTGACAGCGTGCATACGTGAAATACATACTCCAAGCCCAAAGTTCGGCTTCTAAAGCCACACATCACATCCAGGTGCCCCCTTAGCTACTGGGAGTCACTGGGAGCACAGGTGAACCTCGGAAACCAGGCCACCTGTACACGGATGCCCACACACAGATTTAAAACTCCAACTCGGGGAACCGCAGCTCCTAAATTATCCCTAGATTACCCGAATAACGCCTCTGGCGAGTTATTCGCTAAGGACTCGGGAGGCGTGCGGCACGGCACACGCGGGGTTTGGACGGTCTGCTGGAGAAGACGCACAGCCCAGCGCTGCTCCGAGGCGGAGAAAACCCCCCCAGCTTTACCGCATGCCCTCGGCATCACGGCTCGCGCAGCCCCAGGTTGAGGGCACACC
>NW_010241133.1:0-205 GCF_000690775.1 Eurypyga helias
ATCCCCGTCCGTCTGCCCTTCGCTCACGCAGGTAGTGCTGGAGAAGCAGAACGGGAGCTGGCCGTATCCCGAGAGGCTGCGTGCCGATTCCTGGGAGGACCAGGTACGGAGCTGAGAGGGAGCTGATGACAATGTGCGTAACGGGGTTTCAGACCTCGGCACGCGAGGGCTCCGGCGCTGAGTGGGTAGCGGGGCTGTTAAGCCG
>NW_010241133.1:693-923 GCF_000690775.1 Eurypyga helias
TTTTTTGGAAGGCAGAGGAGCTGGGGGGGCCCCCCCCAGCCCCTGCCGGGCCTTCCACGCCACAGCCAGGCTCAGTGCTTGAGGGGGTGTTTTGTGAGGAGCACCGAGGCCCCACGGGTGAGAGACCACGTTTGCGGTGTGGGGCTGCTGCGGCCATGCCGGCCTCTCCCAGGGCTCGGCCTCTGCTGTAAGAGGGGCTAGGAGCGCCCGGAGCCATCGCAGGGGTCTCC
>NW_010241134.1:0-23157 GCF_000690775.1 Eurypyga helias
GTCCGGCGGCAGCGGGATCCGTCGCTGCGGAACGCGCTCGGCCTGCCCGGCGCTGGCTGACGTGCCGCGCGGGCCGAAGCTGAGGAAAGACGGCCAGCGTGGAACGTGTCAAGTGTATTTTCCGTGCTGTGGGTAGAATAAATCTGTCCACTGCAACGTTAGGCCAAATCGTACAAGCCACTGCTGCTACCGAGTGCGTCTGTTCTCTTCATGTTCTTTAATTACTGATTTATATTAGGGCAAAACCTATCAAGTATCAGCCTTCTGCCCTTCTAGTCTGTAATCCCTGTTACGTCTTTTTTCCTTCTGGTGTTTTAACATATTATTTCAAAACCTATGTCTAATTTTCTGTCTTTTGAATTTCTTGTCCATCACTTTAGAGAACCAAGGAAGCAGCTTGAAGGAGAGACTGACCATTCAATAAGAGGATGTTGCATGAAAAATAGAAATGCCTTGGTTTTTAAGTATTCCAAAATGAATTCATTCCACTTAATTCTAGATTCTGTTGATGACTTAAACAAAGGCAAAGTTCAACGCTTGCTAGCCTGAACAAGTCTGTGCATGTGGCGGCTCCGATGGCTTCTCTCTAGGCGATCACCTAACAGTAGTGCTAGTTTGTTGAAGGGGCTGGTTTTTCCCTTGCCCTGTGACAAGCTGATTCACGAGACAATGACCTGCACAGCTGGGTTATACTGTCTCCTAGATTTAAAGTCAGGCAAACAATGAACAAAAAACTGGTGTGGGAATTCATATGTAATTCAGTTTCAACCCAGTATAAGCACTTTCTGGCACGCGGCCACACTTATGGCGAGGTGGGAAATGAGCCCTTTTGCCAGATGAAAAGTCGAAGTGAGCGGTCACGTTTTATTTTTGTGTGATGGAAAGACTGCCTGACACTCATGACTGTGAAAATTATAAAAATCCCAGTTTAATAAATCAGTATGTGGAATCTAGGTATAACTTGGCTGGAATTTTTAGCAAGCAATGCATTTTGGAAGAATAGATACCCTGCTCTACCCCGAGAGTACCAGATAAAATCATCAAGTGGCTAAGTTGTATCAGAAGTTGGCGAAGATCTGCGATCATTCAGTTACTGAGGCCCATATTCAAACCCTCTAGTTTTTGCCTTACCTAGAACTAAACTATGGTGTTTGCAGCATGGTGAGGAATATCGAGATGCTCAACTGCACCTAGATTATCTAAGAAAAAAAATGTGTCTTGGAAACTCCTATGGACAAGTAACTTCAAGTAGACCTGGAGCAGGAAGTAACTTATTTTGGCAACTTTCCCTCCATATCTGCTGTGGAGAAAAGCTACAGCAGGCCTTCCCACCCCCTTTTCTTCTCCTTCTCTGCTGAACGGCTGATTAGGAAGCTCTGGAGTGCCACTGGAGAGAAGAATCTCTGCTTCCCTAAGGGATATGGCCAGCCACTGCAGAGGGAGACAAAAATCAAGGACTCCTGAAGCATTGCCTTCTTATGTAGGGACTGACCACACTCAGTCTCAGATCCGAATCCTCCTTTGCATTTCCTCTCTCTGGAGCTGAGTACTCCTGTATCACCAGTAACACAAATTTGATCTTATATTGTCACAAGAATCTGTAGTGTCAAATTCTCCTCCTTTTATTATAAATCTCAAGATTTTTTAAGATTCTTTTGCATTTGTGGTTTCTGGAGTTTTGTGGTTGAGTAAGGAGCTTAGCTCTTGTTTAAAAAGGAGAAAGATAAGTTTCCAGCCCAAGCAATTCAAAATGATCTTAAAAACATGAACAAAAAGCATTTCAGATCTACCTATTTTACTTGTAAGTTTGCTTCAAAATAATGGATTTAAAAATAAAAACTTTAAATCCATTGTTTTAAATCCAATACCACAGGTTTTGGAAGTATGGATGCAGACCTCACTGTAATTCCCAACACCCTTCAACTCTCTGCTAGTGAGGTCTCCAAGGGCACAGGTATCTACTATGCCGTGTTTCTCTCACCAAGGTATGCCCATCCTATGTTGTCTGAAGGACCTGATCCACGAGGCATTCTCCAAGCCAGCCTGCTAGACCTTTCAGGAAGAGGTGCCTGGTGGAAAAGGCAATAAGCTTGCCTTCACATCTCCAGGGCATCCAAGTCGGATTTGACCTGATGTCAAAGCTGAGTTCCACAACCACCAGGCTGTTTGATGGTTATCTGGGGGACAGTTTTTTTCTCTCTTCCAAAGTATATTCAGGTATTTTCTCTCATGGTGGAGCAGATTTGACAAGTAAATACCTCAGTCTGCCACACCAAATAGCCTACCAAAGAGAAATTCTCCCGGGGGTTGGTTGATGTGGGTGACACACCATATCCCAGATATATGCTCTTAACCACCAGACAATACAGTAACCAAGTAGAAAGAACTTATTCTCCTGCAGGCAGTTGTTAGAAAACACTGATTTTAGTGCCAGTCTTGTGACTGTGATTTCTTAGCGGGGGCATGGTCTTAAATCGTATTTTCTTAAGGTTTCTTACTGACATTCTTAGGTAACTTCCTACTCAGTCTGTAGGCTTTGTATACCCCATGCCTTAGTGCCACCAGGAAGCATGTAAGGAACTTCCTTTCCTCCACGGAGAAAAGACATCATCAAATTCCACAAAGCATCACAGCATCTAAAAATTTGGTCATGCAAGTTTATAATACTTAAGCCTTTTGTTAGACCTAGCCCCATTAACTAATCTTTAATTCTTTAGAGAAAAGAGTATAAGGATTCAGCTGTCCAGAATAGATTTTCCAGTGTGAAAGCTATTTCAAGGTTAGAGGGGAGTGCCCAAGCCCCATATGTGATTGGAGTTTGACCATATGTATCTCACATGGACAGAAGACACACAGACCAAGGAGTAGTTTTGATCAAATCAGAGAGGGCTCTTCCTACGTTCCCAAAACAGCATAAAAGATCTGCTTTCTTGGAGCTGCAGCCCCTGCACAGTACTGCAGCTACATGATGAATAGATTGGTCTTCCAGGAGCAACAGCCTGACACTATTGGGTGCTTCAGCAGTCTACACACCTGTTCCATGGAAATTAAAGGAAAAAATTCCTATACATTTCAGTGGTTCAGGATATGACCATCTCTATTAAAACCTTAACTTAAATACACCCTTAACTGGTAGCATGTTTGAAATAATTGAACAAGACAATCCTGAGTAACTCATCAGTCTCTCTGTTATTCTTTCCAGAGCTGCACAGCAGCTATTTACTCAATATGATTTGTTTTAATTTTTTTATTCGGCATGTTTTATGCATTAGTATCAGAAAAGCCTGTCTTTCTCTTGGCAAATGTTACTGCAGGTTGTCTGGCAGGAAGGTGAGATTATGTAGATTTATTTATTCAGAGTGTAATTTGCATAAATGAAAAATGGAAATAGAGCATTTTTTCTGAATTAGAGCCTTTTTTTTTTTCCTCAAGGTGAAACAAAAGTGCGTGTAGTACACTAGTTCAGATTTCCAGATGTTTTTTAGGGGGACTATTAGTCATTTTGGTGCCTGGGCCCATTTTGTTTGAACTGGATGCTTTAATGGCTGAAAGCATATTCTGAAGAAAAGATTAAGAAGAGGAAACAGAACAGATTGGAAATTAATTTGCTTATAAGCAGTTAAAGGTGTCCTGTTGAAAAAAAAAAATCTCAGAGCCATGTTAAGGATTTTAGAAACGCTGGGTAAACCGTTGGTTCAGAGGTTTTGGAGGTTACCAAACAGTGCCTATTCGGAGAAACACTACACTGCCAAGAAAAATGTCATTGTGTGTATTTAATCTGGCTGTCCTCATCGACATAATGTGAAATCTGTGTGCATGGGTGCTATATCTAATGGACCAGGCCAGCGGTGCCCACACAGTTTATCTGGATGTGAGAGGGACTGTCTTACAGTCCAGGCTGTTAGATATCCAGGAAAGCACGTAGTGCCTGAAAAAAAAATGTAGGAAACCTTATTACTGCTGTTACCATTCAGAAGGCAAGAATTAACTGTGCAGTGCAGAATATCTGTCCTGCATTATATACCGTATCTAGCAGTCCAAGCACTGGTTAATGCATCCTGGGTGTTCTGTGTCTCAGGATAGTGCTGCATTTCATGCTGTAGGTATTTTTGGGTTACATTGGAGACAAAAGCATAACCTACATTCAGTGTATCTGTACATTAGGAATGGATTGTCCCACTTCTTTCAGTAGCTCAGTGCAGCTCTGGACCCATAGCCATATTCCTGAGGTCAGTGCCTTTGGTTTGCCACTATTTATTTATTCATGTCTGCAGAGGTCCTCTTTTTCTCTCCAGCTGCTCCATCATTCACCAGCACCTCCTGGTAGCCCACCCTGCTCCCACAGCCCATCCCTTCTCACAGTTGACCCTCACTGAGGTCAGGATGCGATTAGGTGGCTGGAGATCATAAGGAATATTAATCACAAGGAACACTTGGATGTTGCTTTACAGACTTCCTTATGTGAAATACACTGTGGCAAGCTATCGGGTTACCAGTGGCTGAAAAAGAAACAGTTCTCTCTTTACCCTTGACAGTCAAAAGAAAGTTTGATTTATTTTCTCATTTTCAGTTAGTCTAAAGGCATCTGGGCAGTATTGCTACAAAGCTCAAGCTGTGTGTCACTGTAATAAGGGCAATATGTTTGTTCACTTCTGCTCTCTTCCTCTGTCTAATTGTTCTATTGTCTCTCTGTTTTCTCTCCACATTTGGGCTGACAAAATGTCTCCTTGCGTTTAGCCCTCTAGCCAAAACTTAACGGGCTCCTAATCAAGAACTAACACCACCAGCAGGCTGTTTCCTGTCTTTGTTTACTATTCCCAGTATCATCTTTCCTCTCCTTTCAGTCCATCATAGCAAATTTTCATCGTTATTTTCCTTTGAATCTTCCAAAGCTTCTGATTTATTGCTCCTCTTTCCTTTTCTGGCCACTTGATCTGTGGACTCCCAGCTCTATATGCTGAAAGAGTAGCAGATGCATCCAGAACCATATTTTGAAAAGCCAAGTAATTTTGGGATAGCTGTATATTCTATGTGTCTATATCAGCAGAATGTTTATTACCAAGCCTCAATGCCAATTGTATTGATGTGTTGAACATACAAGGAGTAATCCCAATGTGATTAATTTCTAGGTACTCTTCACCATGACTTGCATCTCCATTCAAATATCGCCACTGTCAGGGTACAATTCAATTGCCTAAACAAAGGTTTTTAACGTCGGTCGAGGTGCCTTAAAACACAGGGCTGCCTGATGCAGCATGGGAGATCTTGGCCCTTCCCAATGGCAGCTGGAAACGAGACAAAATACCCCAGGGTTTCTAAAATGGTACCAGCTGCCTATGTTTGGCACCAATTTGCACTCCTACCATACGTTGGAATAACTGCTATTGGTGCCTACGTGTCTTTATCATGTTATTGCACAACTGCTGTTATTTCTGCCAAGTCTATCCTGAGACTACTACACTGTGGTAACCTCAACATGAGATATTCACTAGATAAGTTAGCATGAATCATTAGGAATCAGGTGAACAGAGTAGGCCTTCTTTTCCATTTAAAACATCCATCTACTTTTACATATCTAGGTAGTGGCTAAGGTGTGGCCAGGATAAAGTTCAACCCAAATAAAATCAAATATTGTAGCCTGAGAAGAATTACAAAGCATTATTTCTGAATTTTTGACAGGTAAGCAGGACATTCACCGTCCTGGCATGCTGAAAGACTTATTGATACCTAGGCCATTTCAAGGGCAAGAATCAGGCCACCCTCTCCTTAGGGAGCTTACTTACTTAGGGTGCTCTCAGTCCAGAAACAGAGAGAAATGGGTTCTTCCAGGTGGAGATAAAGAGCACCCGGGTGAAGTATCAGCCCTGAAACATAATTCAAAGGGACCTGTCTCATCTCTGACTGCATTAGAAGCCTAAGAAGACTTGGTCCATAATTATGTGATGTAAGTCAGGGGGCGTATATAATCTCTTACAAGTTTGGGTAACAGGAGTCACACTCATTGGCCACATTTTTTCCCCTTGGCAATGCCTCTCCAGTGCATTTTTAGCCTCTTAGGTATCTGTTTAGCTTGCTTATCTGCCCAGCCCTCACTCCCAGGAGCTTCACCAGTGTATGTCTAGTGGGAGCAGGCAGTGGCAGCTATATGTCACTCAGAGCCTGCTGCTGCAGGTTGGCTTTTCCATGCTGGTACACCGAGCGTACTCGCTGCCCTTCCATCCCCCTGGAGCCTGCTTTTCACCAGCCCTGGCTGACGTTCAGCTTTTCTGGAGTGTTACAGGCAACACAGTCCCAGCTCAGGGAATTTCACTGGTTTTAATTTATTGCTAGTTAACACAAACTTTTAATTACTGATTTGGGTACTGAAGGGAAAAAGGTAGCGATATACAATTGAACAAAGACTCAGGGAAACACCTTTACTTGCCTTTCCTCAGGCTCAACTTCAGACAAACACCTCTCCCCGCTTCCTTCCTCACCTCAACTCCCCTTGTTTTCACCACTGGTTCCCAGTTTCCCTCCCTTCCAGTCCCTTCATTGAAGTGATGGGCAATGCAGGGAGCTGGGGTCAAGGCATGGTGGTTTCTGCCTGCTGCCCCTTGCAGATCACTTCTCACCCTCCACTGCTCCTTGTTTCTCACTGCTACTCCTCCCTGGTGTGGGTCATCCCTGTGAAGAAGAGTTTGCAGTTGGTGATTTACTTCCTAAGCTTGCATACACATCCTTGTTGCAAACATGCCAGGAAAGCGAGATGGATGTATTTTATCACATGGACTGATGCAGTAAATGAAGGTCAGGTATCTGAAGTATGTTTTGATGCTGAAGCCATGGCTGTAGCTCCCGTGAGATACGGCACAGGTGCCGGCAGCTCAGGGCCAGCGCGGCACATGAGCAGGACCACCACACTGGCCGCCCCAGTTCCTGTGCTGCCAGATGCCACACAGGGGCTGCAAAGCCACCCCAGATGGAAAAGCAGATTGTGGTGCCTGTGGCATGATGCAAACCATTACTTTCCATATGCAGAAACCCACAGAGTCCCAAAACTCTTCCTCATCCATCCTGCAAAGCAGAGGATACCTTCTTCCTCAGAGCTCCTGTTAACCTGTCGTGCCTCTTTTCAGCATGCGCGGAGGTTTTGACGAACCATTTAGTGGTTTTCCACACGAAGGAAGAAATGCTATGCCACTAGCAGAGGCATCAATTAATTTCTTTCTAAATGAGGACACTCGAGAGCTTAATCAAAGTCTGCTTTTTATCTTAGATTACCAAGTGAAGTTGATGTAGCATGTCAAATCAGAACCACGAGGAGATACTGGTTCAAGTCCTGATCTTAACCCGGCTCATCCAACTCTTCCATGAGTGCAGCAGCCCAAGGCAGACTGCAAAACTAACAGTCCTTTTTGTTCCTTTTACATAGCACTATATTCTGGATGGTATTTTAAAGAAAACCCTAGAAAACAGACCCTCTCTGTTCCTGACTTGGTTTCCAAAGCACATAAATCTTTTTAACTTTAATTCTTAGCCTGATAGCAAATACGATAGCACCAGTGACAGCTGGAATGCTTATAAAAACAGCATCAAAATAAACGGTGAGCATAGTAAGTCAAACCAATCGACACAGCCACTGGTTTTACGGGGTATATATATAAAATCCCTTTGTCTACATTGTATATGTAGACATAAATTCATATATTTATGTGTACATTACTTATTAAACTACAATAGGTAACCTATACAATTAAGCAGGCTCATATGACAGTACAGTGGCGCTGATTATTATTCTAATGTACAAAGTGAATTAAAAGTAGGTGGGATTACCTACAGCAGTATATTACAGCAAAAAAAAAGTTAGATTTGAGTACATTGTTACTGAGGTTGGCTGAGAAAGAAAGTAAAAGATCTAAACTGATTGTCATGTGAAGGAGTGCATTAGGAAACAGCTCTCTCAGTTTTACTGTTTCTAGCTGTATCTTTTGTAAGACACAATAGGGGAGTCTTTTCTCTGATTTGCTTTTAAGGCTTTAGCACAATCAAAAGCTGGAGGTATTGTAAAGAAAATCTGCAAATAGCATGAAAATGTCTTGTGGTGACATTCTTATTCAGGCTCTGGGCCTGATTTTGAAAGATCCCGAACACCCAGAGATGCCAAGGCTAAGCACTTCTGCAGATCAGATCTTTGAGGTCTGGAAGATTGTTGTATAATCTTGTTTTCATGCTCTTGCAACTTACAAAGTCTTTTTTTTTGTCCCCATGCAGTAGCACAGATTTTATTAAAACCATTCAGAACAGATATCTTTGTTTTAAGGCAATAGTTTTTGCTGGCTGGTAAGATACGTAACTTTAGACAGTAGAACCATTTCCCTCTTCAGGAAACTGATAGTATATTTAGAGTTAAGACAATGTTAATTATTTTTAAAAACAAAGTCTCTGCAATTCTGGGACTTTTAGATCCTCTCCATTGCATCGTTCTGTCTCGCTATGGCACTGTATTCACAAAAGTTATTGCACATTAATGGCCAATGATTTATAGGCCATATAAAAAGTCAGCACCTCAAAAAAAAAAAACCAAAACTGTTCTTTGTCTTTCACTGCCTTGTCATCTGCAGGGAAAAGTCCATATTTGCCATTGTGTCTTCCCTCAGAAGTGGTTTGAGGTGGCTGCTGTCTGAAGTATAACCAAAACAAAACAGTAAGGTTTGAAATTGCATGTTCAGTGTTTATGCAGGCTGTATGTAAGCAACAAGGACAAATAAATTTAAACAATCACATGCAGATCTGAGAGATGCAACTGAAGCAATGGCTCCTCAATTCCTATAAATATGACTAAATTTAGAATTTGATTTCCCAACCAGTTATCACACGCATGGTTTATTGGTACAGTGTAACTGAATGCAGCCAAATGCCTAGTGCTTGATTTGTATGAGTTTAAACCCAAAGCTAAAGAAGAGAATTGAAAAAATGGATATGCTTTTTAATGCTGAAAGAAAGAGAGAGAGGTCAACAGATCTCACCTTAGCTGTCAGATACTCAGAATTGCTAACTAAGGTGTACAAGACTATTCAGAAACATCGTATTTTGTCATGATGTTAATGACCTTAAGGATCTCCAAATGTCCTCCAGGGTCTGGTGACAGCTGCCTTTTGGGTATCACAGAATGCCATCTTCTCTTAAAAGCACAAAGCGAGTAGCAACTGGCCTTTATTTCTGTGTGCAGTCAAACCTTGCATACTGAAGTCTGAATTCTTTGAGATACTACAAGGTGGCTTTTAGCTATCTGGTGTTCACAGAACGACTCCAAGTTCCTCAATATTTGGCCCACGGTACTGACAGTCCTTTAACAACACTGGTTTTACAACTCTTCGTCAGGTGATTCTACCTTCCCTGCATTTTCAATGTCTTTCAGAAATTCCCCTATAATACAGTTATTTTTCTTCAGCATATAAAATGCTGGTTTGATTGACAGAATCATATAACCTACTTTATTTATTTTAAACAAAAGGAAAATCCAATCTATTTGAGGCATATGTAAGAACAAACCATGAATACAAATTTGCTGAAGCAATATAGCTGATAATCATAATAACATTTAATCACCTTTTTTTAATTCATACAGGTAGTTTTGTATGTTATACACATATATACTATGCTATATACATGCTGCAGATGGTCCTTTGCAGGTTTGCATAAACTTATTTAACAAGCACATTTGAAGCACTTATTGCATAGAAATCTTGAATAGTACATTATAAATAATGATTTCAAATTATAAACTGTAAATTTCTTTTATGGCTGTTACAAATTTATATTAAAGCTTCACTGAATTGGACAACTTTTCAGTAGAGTTTATTTAATGTTAATCTATTCATTTGGGGGTAAATGAAGAGTTTAATGGTGAAGTGATGTAACTAGAATATAGTCTCGAGTGGTGTGTTAGGTTTATCAATCAGTGAAAATTGTGCACTTGAGTGTAAGAGCACATGTCTATTCATATGAGTCTTGCTACCTCAGTTAATTGAAACCCTTTTTCCATGCTATTATCAATACTTGAAAAATAGCTCCAACCACATCTATTAACCAGTGTCTTAATAGAGGCTTTCTCAGCTCCATATAAATTGCATGTATTTTGCTAGAAAGCAATTTCACTAATATAAGGGTCAGTTCTATGGTTCATTGGAGATGTTCACTCATGGGGTGTTGGGGCATGACTGGATGGATTGCTAGAGATTAATAGAGCTGAGGGTCTGGTCTTCAATCCACTGAATCAAGGTTGGAGGTCCAATCTGACTGACACTCTCAGTCCTCATCGATTTTAACAAAAGCCAAGCATGCTCATGATGAAAATTAGACACCTCCACTTCCACTGGGAAATCTAAATCAGAGTAGAAATAGGTATTTTTAAATTTCCTGTAAAACATTAAAAAAATCTAGTTTAGGCTCAGGACAGCACAATTATGCACTGATACTGAGATGTTCTATACAACTCTGAAATGAGGAGGTCTTCCTTCCAAAGCACCTTCTCCAAAGTTTTCACTGATATTGACACATTTCCTCTCTCCCCTAGATACTTGATTTGAATGAAAAATAAATACAGGTTTTCTGAGCAGCTTAGCTCAGAGTGTCCTGAGATCATGAACAGTTCAGCTGCAGTTTACTGTGCCTTCTGTAAACTCTAGGTACTTCCATCTTGAAAGTCCAACATACAAAACCTGTTTCTGAGCATGTCCTAATCTAATTTTGCTGATGGAAACTTCTTCCACTTTCCAGTTTCACACTCCTTCCTTAACTTTCACATGCTCTTTCTGGTTCTCTCCTTTCCTGTTGATTTTCATGCCACTTTGCCTTTCTTGTCCAACTGTCAACATCATGAATCAACAGTAGATGGAAAATGAAAATGTCTGCAAAACAGGAAGAGAAAGAGGGATATGAAATGCTCAGCAGTGTCTAATCTAGTACTACCTCAAAGTCTCTCAAGGCTTCCCTAATCCTTAAGGGCATTGTGGACTCCTGAACACACAGGGTCTTTCCTCCGCTCAGAGATTACCCACACGCAACAGATTCTACTTTTCTTTTTGTGGTTCAATCAGGTTGTTTAATCAATCCCATCAGATGTGAGGATACAAGGTGAAGGGCAATTGTGCTGGGTATTGCTTCTCCATCTCTGAAGGGACCAAATGAGAGGCTTACGTTAGGCTAGCTCAGTGTCTTCCATTAACTCTACCATTATCTGGCACAGGTGGGTTGCTAGTTGTTTTCTCAAGAAGGGGAATTTGTGGAAATAATCCTCAACTGACAAAGGATGTTATTAGTGCATTGTCTGCATACCTCTGAAAACACATAACACCCCCCCCCTTCTGCTCAGTTTTGAGGACATTCTTTCTCATGGCTACTTTGACTTCCCAGTTCCTCTGAGTAGCTTGTTGCCATCAGACAGAACAGAGATTGCAGTGTTGAAGGGTGTCCACTAGACAGCATGAATATCCCTTTGGTTACTGTTGATTCTTTGTGTAGATCTGTCCCTATGTTCTCCCTCCATGACCAGTGGGCACACCAGTGGAGCTATGAGAACTATCATAATAAGGATCTATACCCAGTTGTATGTAGAGGCAATAAACTGGAAGAATTTGCATTACAAGTAAGTAAATAGCTTTCCTTTTAGTCTCAAAGCACAGTTTTATGGGCCTATATGTTATGTGGGAAAGCAGACCTGAAACTGGGACCACATTTATCAGAGCATGCATGGTTTAGTACTTGTGGCACAACTATTAAAAAGAGGCCCCATCACAGCCATCAGATCCAAGCTATAGAGCTGCAAATTGACCAAGACCAGCTTAGAGCTCAGTGCGATTTTAACAAACCAAGTTTGTATACAAGAAATTAAGGCTTGACATTACAAAACAAGGTACAGCAAAGATCAGTGCTTTATCATATTTGCAAATGTATTGTTTTCATCATCAAGACTTAAAAAAATTATACTACAGTGGACAGACAGGGAAAAACCATAGCTGAAAGCGAACAGAAATCCTGTTATGCAATGAAGAACTTCCTTTTACAGTGTGGTATTTCTTCACTGAAAGCAGATCATTGCTATAAAGAGCAGGTATTTATCAATTTTCAAAGGTCTTGGCCCATCAAAGCTAGTGTTAGATTTGGAATTTCGCTTTTGTTGCCAAGGTGACAAACACTTATAAATATACCACATCTTCTAATGTGCTTTTAACTTAGTATTTTTATGGCTTTTAAATCAGATACCATTAGCAAATATATTAGGTAATTTAACTGAAAGACCATTTTCTACTAACACTTTTTGTTACATTTCCCCAGGTACTTCAGTAAATGTCTGTTGTGACATTGCAGTCCTGCCAGGCTTCTAGCATATAAGGATACGTACAGTACATCTGGTAAGAATTAACATATTACCATAGGGTTTTCTTTCTTCTTTTTTTTTTCCTTTCTGTATTGATAATTACAAATTGTATAAAAGAAGACAAATACTAAGGGTTGGATCCTACAGACCACTGACTTCAGTAGGAACTCTGCGGAGGTAATAACTTGGATTGGCCAGAGGCCGGACTGTGCGTTTTTATTCTTGGCTGCCATTTCCCTTTTTATAGCACAGTAATGAGGCTGAAAGCACAGGGAGGACCGTAACAGCTCCATGGCAGGGTCCTTCCCTCTGCAAAGGAAGGGTGATCTCACTGTGGGTGGGTGCTGCAAGCACCCATGGTGGAGCCACGAGAGCTAGACCACAGGGAGAGAGGTGGCTCAGCAAGCAAAGGTGGCCATGGCCCCATCAGCCTCTGACTGCAGGGAAACGCAGGTGTGCAAGCTGTGCTTTCCCTGCTATGTCAAAACCAAATCTGAGGGCAACGGCTGGGCTCTGCTCCCAGGACCTCCATCTCACACCAGGAGCCACATCCTGCACCAAGAGGCATCCTGGTTGGAGATGCGACACAGGCAGCACTGGAAGGGTGGGATGCTGACAGAAAGGAGCAATCATTTCAAAATACAATATTTTTTTACATTTTGACAAAGCTTGCCATTACTGAGGATTAAGCGCAGTTCATAAACCAGTGAATAGCAGCGTGTTAGATTGGGTGGAAAGGTCCGATGGAGAAGCATCCAGGAAACATCTTTCATGCCTGCATATTAAATTTAACCTGCTACCCCTGTCTTTTAAGAGTTGGCATTCATCTGCTGAAAAAAGATGTTGATCTGAAAGGAAAAGGGGTGGGGAGGGGCTGGCGGGGGGAGAGAACCCAGTCTGCTACAACAGCTTGCTTGGCAAAGTGGGAGAGTCTTAAGGAGAAATTCATTGTATGCTTTACAAAGAGCCGCCCCGTGCTGCAGAGACAGGCCCTGTATATGTCGCCCCCCAGCCCAGCACTGTCCCATTGGCCTCTTCATTCAGCACAGCTATCTGTCATGAAGAATTTAAGTTTCATATTTTCGTCTGTCAGTTGCGAAAAGGCCTGTCAGCTGAAGCTTACACTACTGTTTGCCAAAAGCCCTATAGCCCACGCTCACAATACACTCTTATATTTGTGCTTCCAGGCTCCAGATAATCCCCTCACTTTCCTCCTCAGCAGTCCAGTTATGATGAGGCTTAAATTGCATATTTTGGGAGGTTTTAAATCCAGATTTTGCTGATAAATGCTATCAGCGGGAATGAAATTAAATACAGCACGGTTTAGCTCTTATTACCAGCATAAAGCCTACTATGGGCATTTTGTGAGGGCTATAGAGACAGTATTCATATTAAGAAGGCTAATGTCGATAATGACTATAGTCACAGGAACTAAACATAGGAACGCTAATATCCACTTTTAGCTACTTTGTCTGTTTGCCATCTCTGAAAAAACCTACCCATCCTTCAAAAAGGACACTTCCCAGTTTCTTTCTTTAATTTGATTTAAAAAGGAAATAACAAGCTCATTACAAATCCACAGACTATTATTTTTACGCTCTGAGATGCCACAGAACTACTTGTATAAAGCCACAGAAGGAAGAAAGTGTCTAAATCCCCAAAGTAAACTTGTAAACCCCAACACTTTTACTTTAAGACAGTTGACAAAAGTACCACAATATAAGAGCTACAGTAAAAATCAGGTCACCAACCCCTCTCAATCTCATATGTGTTTATGAGGATAAGGAAGGATAAAAGAAAGTTAATCCTCACACCTGTAACTTTAGGAGTGCACAGCTTTGATGCTCACACCTAAATAACAACACAACAAAAAGTAAAATTGCTTCAAAAACTCAATCTCATCTGCGTATTGGGGGGGTACATAGGACAGTAACCCAGGTTAAGTGTTTTCTGTCTTCCCTCTAAGAAATCAATTTTTCAACCGTAATGCAACCACAAAGAAATCACATCTTTAACTCATTAAAGGCTTTTAAATTGTCTAATCGATAGCGACTCAATTACATTTTTCTGAAGTCGATATTAGATTATGTCCCTATGAAACAACTGTACCATTTTCTTCTTTGGTGAAACATTGTTTTTCCCTGCAGTTCTAAAGCATCCCTATATACTAGTGCCAGAGGGAGTACTGTTTCTTTGCCCTGTATTATCATTCGGAAACTAACTTCAGAACAATGTCTCAGAATCCATGGCCTGAGGAGAAGAAAGAAAGACTCTTGTTGGGAATTCTGCAAAAAGCCCTATGAAAAGCAACCTTATTGTGAGCAGGTTTCAGCCATTTTTCCCCTGCTAAGTGTTTTCAGGTCTGCATATTAAGAAAAAAGCTTGTCACTGCCTTGGAATATCTTTTCCATGAGAAGCAAGGTGGGAAGTTGCTTACTCTCAGCTGATTCATGTTCAGAAAACAAGGGCAGCTGCAAGGCCATGTATAAAGCGATCCCTCTCTGGAAACATTTCTGCATGTGCTTCGTGCTGTCTTCCAGTGATTGAAACGACCTGTGTGTGCAGATTTGAGCAGTAAGTCCTCCAGATCAGACACTAAGGCAGCCATAACGCTACTGAAAAATTTTGAAATAAAGGCCTGGCATCATTCTCCAAGCTTTTGGGGTCCAGTTGTCTTCTACTACAGGCAGCTGTGGCAAATAATTCTCCCAATGGTATCGCGTTCCAACCTGTAAAACATTTGGATTTGTTGCCCCTGGTACGTCACTGGGCTGTGTCCCACCAGCATGGAAAGGGCAACCGAGAGAAATGAAGCTGGAAGGGAATGGTGTATCGCAATTTGCAATTTTACTTTTATTGATTTACGTATGTTAAGATTTGAATAGGGTTGTGTAAATAGATAACAATAGCTGACAAAAAACTAGCCTTATTAATGCCAGCAGTAATCATTAGACAGCCAATAAATCTATTTTTTTCAGTAACGATAGTGATATATTGCCAAAATAACAGCAATGGGACATTGTTCAATCTGTGGTTCAAAGCAGCAAGTACATTCTGCCCCGGTATATTCCCACACAATGACTTTTAGAAGGGTGGGAATTAAGATAAATAGGGATCACTCTGAAAGGACAAGAAAAAGGGAACAATAAAAGCTCGTGTAATGTATAAATTGGCTCTTGTTGCATGGAGTATTTGGAGGTGTCTGTGAAGCTAATCAGTGCTAAAGGACAGTGATTTGTGTCAGCTAGTTTTTTTGTCCAAAAGATTGAAATATCTGAGGGACAGAGGGTTTGTGTTCCTCTACATTACCACCTGGAGTATTTTGGATCTCATTTATTCTTACTGTTGTTGCAAACAAGAATTCCCTTAGCATTGCATGTGTGTTGACTATCAACTTTTTTTTTTTAAGATAGAAGTGAAAAGACTAAAATATATTTCGTGTCAGGAATAAATCACTTCAAGAGCTGTAGCAAGTAATTTGACTCCCTAAGCAATACAGACTTCTAATGTCTGAGTTGTCCTGTCTTGTGATAAAAAATCAGAAAATAGTTTCACCTCACTGAAAAGCAGGATTTTGCTCCTGAATTCCTGGGAAGTTCCCACCTAAGCTAAGTGCCTTCTGTTTTCCTGCCTTGCGGTTCTTTTGTCTGTGGAGTTACTCATTAGGAGCAGGCTCACTGCCTCATTTAAAGAACAAGTGAACGAGGCAGATCAACATTTCTTTCTGCATTTCGTTTTACCTACAGTTTGAGAACCGTTTCTGTTAAATCCAGGTTATCCTCCACAGGCACGTACAAATAGGTATGTGGGTGTCCAGTACATTTGTAGATGAAGAAAGGAGGGAAAATTGCTCTGATAGAACACATTCTTTTTGCAAGTTAGAAATGTTGGCCTTCCTTACTAGTTTAGGTTAGGCAGCTCCCTCCTTCACGTGCTGTCTTTTAGGACTTTCATTCCTAGATGCTGAGCAGCTAATTTTAATTGCTTTAATTTTTCTGAGAAACTAAGCCCTTACCCTCTGTACGAACCCTCAGCACCTAACTCATGGTAATAAACTCATGCAGGCAGGAGGATATTTAACTGACAGACAAGGCAAATACTCACCTCCTGTCTTTAAAAGATACCCCAGCCAACCTTTCTTCCGTTTTCTTTTATTCATATTCCAATTATTCATTCTTCTTGCCCTCCAACCTCTTTGAAAGGATTTGTTTATTAGCTACATTTTTCTACTTTAGGCAGTGGGGTTTGACTTGACACATGGGTAGATGCCAGGAAAAATCACTTCCGCAGAGCTCAAGGAAGCAACAGAAGATCTCATCTAAAGTCAGCACAGTAATCCACTGGCACAGCCACAGGAGACACTGAGATGAAAGGCCACGCACCCACCTCCTTGAAGTCAGTACCTATGGTCCAGTCCTCTCAGTGGGAAGCATTGGGTGCAGCTCTCCAGGACTTCTTGGAGGAAGCTGGTAGGACTCTCTCTCGGTTTAGTTGGTCCCAGAATAAAAACAACTCATTTCACCCCACCCTAATGCAGACACAGTCTGCTTTCGCTGGAGTCAGTGGTAAAAGTCCTAACTTCTTCCTTAATTTCTTCTACAAGCAAGGTTCGTGTTTGGTTCTTCAAGCATTTTATTGACTTGTCAATAACATTCCCCAGAAACTTCACGCTCCTTTATTTTTGTTTTCTTGTTTGCTTCACTAGGGGATAAGAAAGCCAGAGGCTAGGCATTTAAGTTGAGATTATACTGTTCAATCTTTCTAGGGTGTGATAAAGTTGTCATGGCCAGCTCTGGGGAGTCATTGCCCTTCTGACCATCAGGGTTCACAGTGGTTTTGAGCTGGCGTTGCAGTAGTGAATTGTTTTTTATTTCCTTTATCAGCAAGATGGTACGTGCCTCCAGAGACAGAAGGACCCTCAGATGAGGGATGCAGAGGCCACCAATTGGACCTGTGTGAGAAGGAGGAACATTTGCTAGCAACATTTTATCCCACAGCTTCCCCTTACACTTTCTCCAGCAGTTGTATGGCTCAGGGCAGGCCAAGCCACAAAAAAATAGTGAGAAAAAACAGACAGTAGTGTTACCTTTTTGAGTTAAGGTATAATAAAATCAACAGAATGGAGCAACTTGTCCTGGTCTGAGAAACAAATGGGCTAAGGACAAATAACTCCAGTCCTCAATTTTTCATCTTCAGTTGACCCTGGGTATTAAATGGGATGGAAAGGTAAACTAGGTATTTTTTTCAGTCATGTGCAGCTGACAGACCATAACGTAGATGAAAGTACACAAGTGTGGTGGAGCCAGATTTCTGTGCTACCATACTGTACATCCACAGTCATCTACTTAAAATTACTCACTTTGCAAGATGTACTGAGCTGGGGGAATTCAGACACTCCAGCTGACAAAAAGTGAGGGAAAGGGCTCACATCTCCCCCAGACAGAATGTTTATTTTGTTCCTCTTGCTTTTTTCTTTGAAACAGTATTTCTTCACAGTTTTTAAACTACACATCTTTGTAAAAGTCACAGCTTCCCACAATGTTATTAATTTCAGTTTGAGAGGATTGAAAGAGCAAGGGCACAATTAATTACACAGTATGAAATAGTTAGATTTAACAGGAAACTGTAAAGCTTTTTTTTTTTTTTGTTTCTCAACTCCAACACTGAGTGAAAGAGTAAAGCAAAAGATGCTGGGTTTTTTAAATGTCAGAGTAATTTTGGCCTATCTCTGGCCTTTCCATTTGCCACATTAAAGCAGCCCTGTTATTCCGTAAACTTCATAGTCTCAGTGGGAATACAACACAGCATTTGCCAGGGCCAGCTTTAAGGGTAGGCAAAGTAGGCAGCTGCCTACCCTAACAAGGACCTAGATGCAGAAAAAAAAAATGCAAATTCACAAATATAAAAAACATTATTATTTGCCAGCATTAAGTATTTACTGTTCAAATTGGCTGGAGAGAGTAATGTAATTCTTCTAGTATTTTTTCAGGGAGTGAAGAAACCCATGGGGGAGGACATGGAAAACTCTTCCTGACATAAAAGGGGTGAAGGCTGGCACTGTCTCCAGCTGCTCCACTATTTGAGGTGGCCTTTGGCAGCTGATGGCTGAGGAGGCTGGTTGGAGCAGATCTGCTAACCCCACAGAGGGCAACACACTTAAACATGTTCGCTGCTATGGGGAGGCCTTGCCTCTACAAGCATGTACTTTTGGAATAACTTTAGAGGGGTTTTGTTCAAAATAAACTGCCTTGCAGCCATATGCAAAAGTTGGGGGTTGGGTTTGGGGTTTTATTCTCACTTTTAAACAGCCTGGTGTTTTATTCCGCATCACCTGCAAAATGGACTAAAGCAACTGTTCTGGGTTTTTTAACTGATTTCTTTTATCTTTGCAGTTACTGCACTGGTATTTTATGTTTCCAGCACCTGAAAACTGCAAACTTGCAAGCTGAAGTCTTATAAATGGAAAGCAAGAGACAAATGACATTGAAAGAATGACTTCTGGGACCAGATATTTAAGGCTCTGAGTTCTGGATCAACCAAGCAAATGAAGGTAAAACCCAGAGGGACAAACATACTGCACAGATCAGCTTGGGAAGCATCCTTTTATAGTAACAAACAGGGAAGTAAAAGATGGTGCTTTAAAAGTGCATTAAGTATACTTTATTCCTCAGCTCAGAGTTAATTCAAGCAATAAACTCACAGATTTCACACAACCTAAAGCTTCCTAAAAATCTCACAACTGAGTTCCCTACCAAACCTCAGGGGAAGCTTTTATAATGATAACTCCCTTCCCCCACTTCCAAGCTGACCCGGAAATGCTTAGAGAAATGTGCTTAGCAAAACTCTTGTCCTAAGACTTTTTATTATTATTGGTATTACCTGTGTTTTTCTCTGAACCACCTATATAAGAGAGGGGATTTCCCCTTGCACCAATTAAAACCCAAATCTCACCTCTCCTTTCTTCCCCCTCAACAAGAAGTTAACCCCTGCTGAGCTCTTCCCTCAAGGCATCTATAAAGCCTCACAGGTGAGCTTGCTGTAGTGTAATGAGAATGAATCAGCACTGATCTTCCAACAGATAAACACCAATCTTTTATTCTAGCCACCTGGCTCTGGACTTATCAGGCAAGAAAATGGCTATGGTTTGAGTTAGGTGGATTTTCTTCTCTTTTCCAATATTCTTCCTTTTGTATTTTCCTTCCTTTAGCAAGCACTCTTGGGAGCAAAGGTGCTTTGGAACATTTTCAAGCTAGGATTTTTCTTTCCTAAAATTCATGTTCTGACACTTCTTGTTGGAAGAAATTACCTTGTTTTGTCTGTGCACAGTCACTTAGTCTTTCAGTTGTGTCAGGACTGTTTTTTCACCAAGTCCCTGTGCTACAGATGAGTTTGTTACAGCTGGACAGAATTAATATGGAAATATTTTTATTTCAATAAAGTTTTAATTATCATTAAACCTGGTTGTTATACCTTGGGGAAAATGGAAATATATGTGGAAATATATATAACCTATATGGTTATATAGGTAAATTTGTCTTGTCTCCCTGTGGTTTTGACTATAAGAATGTAGAGTCAAGAATTGTAATAGTTCACTAAAATATTTTCTGTCCTAGATGTGCATGAATCATATAATTATTTGGCTAATGAAGCTCTTAAGAATAACTAGAAGAAATGAAATGCATTAAGGAGTCTAATAGGAGAACTAGCCATAGTACCAAATTACTCTGAATTTTTACAATTGTTCTCAAAGAGGGAGTAAAGCAGGAGGATGAGAAGACAGTTCTCCAGTTCAATTTCTACCTTTTCACCCATTTCATAAGTGAGTGGTTTATAGGGCTGCTTTCAATTTATTCACTGGTCCTGGCAGACAGATGCTGTTCTGTTACCTTTAAATTTCACCTCTCCCTCTTTATCTCATACACTTTGAGGAGAACTTCAACAAATAACACTGGGTCCTGTTTTCTTAAGTACTTTGAAAAATTATTTCTGAGGAAATATCCTTATTTAAAATTTGTAATATGAATTTTGGGCTCCGCTGCTACCCACAATTATTTTCTAAGCCTATCACAGGGTAAGGAATAAGGAGTCCATGCTCCAAGACTTTTAAATGTGTGTTTTGTTTACTGCATTTTTACTTTGTCCACACTAAAGGGAAGTCTATCTAAAAAAAAAAACAAACCCAAAAAAACCCACAAACATAAAAATGTTTATCATCAGTCTTGTGTGCAGTAGCGTTATTTGTATCAGATAGCAGCACAGCTATATTAGCCAGAGTTCATTTTGGGTTAAATTCTGGGAAAGCCACAGGAGAACAAGCCTTCTATTTAACTGGCATTTGTATCTACAAGGGAGGTTGTGTTGCTAAAACCCAGGTAGAGTAAATATCCCTTGTGTTCAGGGGACCACGATATTAACAGATCTGCTGCTGAATTTATAATGGATGTCAGTGATTTACTGGTTTTGTTGTGTCCCTTACCTGTTATGATGCACTTAAGTGCATTTCTATATGTTTTTGGTGAACTCTTCCTTCTCAAGAGCTGCATTGTGGGTTCAGTCACTGCCCATGGATTATTCCCTGGAAATGGAATGTTAGTTGTGTTGGGGACAATAGATGCCAGTATTTGTTTACATAAATAAACATTATTGTATGCATAAAGCATTTTTTGTTAAAGCAATTTTCTTTCTTGTGGATTTGAAGAGAAATATAGTCTGATTTTCCCACTTGGTGACTCAGATAAGAGTAAATAACTTTTCTACACTGCAGTTTGTGCAGAAAGAGAAAGATGGGCAGCGAAATAGCCATGTTATTTATAATAAATGAGAATTAAAGGTAATTAGTGGAGCAGCACAACTCAGAGGAGTGGTAACAGAATCCAGAGCCTTTTCTCTTCCAGGTGTTCAGATGCTGGGTAATGAACATGTCATAAATACCTCCACGGCGAGGTCACCAGCTTAAATGAGGTTTGTGTGAAGAGTAGCAGGAAGGCATTAACGCACGAGCATCAGTCACCAGGAGAACATATAGCCCGTCTGTCTGTCATGGAGGGGTGAAGACTGGGCGGTGGTATTTGGGTACACACCAGCCCCATCACCAAGGGGCCCTCTGCCAGGAGAGGCTGTTGCCATATACCCAGGCACGGGCTGCAGCTGTGTGTGGTGGCTGTCCTGGGAGGGCCTCATGGACCATAGCGCTGTGTGACTTCTGCTGGGTTTTCTTTGCCTTACGTGGCGATGAACGAATATGATGGCACAAGGTCCCTAATGGGCTTACGTGCTGGAAGCAGCAGATTATGGCTTATTTTATGCAGGAGATGTACGCTAGATGACTGTGCTAATTCTGGCCTCACGCTGTAGTTCTTACAGTCTGTTTCCATGTAAAACTCCTTACTTAAAGGAAAAGCCACACTCGCAAACTACTCTTCCTGAACTGTAGAGGAGCAGGGCTGGATCCCGGGTGTGCCTTTTCTCTTTGAAGGCAAAGCTGCTCACAAATTTGCTTAGAACAAAGACCAAAGATTTGTATTAACACCATTAGAAGTCTAGTTGTTGTTTTGAGATTTTTCTCTTGAAAGCAGCAAACAACTTGGTCAGAGAGTTGTGCCATTCCAGCACTAAAGAGAATTAATTCCTCTTTTTTAGTATATGGAAAATACGGTCTGTGCAGTTTCTTAGCACTACTCAGAGCTGTGAAGAGAGCTTAATGCTTGGAGCTTAGCTGCATATACCTTTAAGTATTTCTAATTGAAAGGCACAAAGCATTGTTTTCTCTTGGAGAATCAGTTCCCGCTTTGGATTTAGGAAAGAATGCAACACTGAGATAATCTCACTTTTCCCATCATCATCCTTTCATTCTTCTTCACTCCCCCTCCCCAGACACAAGGTGACATATCCAAGTACTTGTCCTTCAACAGATTCTTCAGCAAGCAACAGAGCAGAAAGCCCTAATATCTATTCATTTGTAATCTGTCATTCTTAAAGTATTAAGGACAATTGACTTCACATGTCTCAGGTAATTAGAATAGTCATCCTTTGCTCCAGATTTTTAAAGTAAGTGTCTCAAACTCTTAATCAGTACATTTATTGATGTCTTTCAACATATCTGTTTCTTGTCAAGTGTGTGTTAGATTTGAAAAAAATCTTGCATACTGAATTGTGCGAAAGAATTATATTAAAAACCTTTTTCTATTGCTTTTGTAATCAAATAAAATATATTAGTGACAACGTGGTATTTTCCACATTCAGAGTCATCAATCTCTTTTTTAAATATGGAAAACTGCTGAAAAGCAAATTAATAAATATAAATGTCAGGAGTTACATTTACACAAATGTTTTAGTACTTGTTTTCCCAAGTTTATATTTCCACATCAAGCAATATTAACTATGATAATAGCTAATACCATTTTACAAGCTGTAAGGGGCTCATAAAATAGGTTGTTGGATTTCTTCAGCTGTTACTGATCTTAGTGAGAAAAAGCAGCCATTCCTCACCTCAGAAACCTCAGTCCTAACTCTGGCCACTGATACAGGTTTATGTAACTTTTGTTAGCTGCAGATATATGAGATCTGCAGGAACAGGTACACCTAAGTTGAGTGTCCCCAGTGCCCTCCTGAAGCATAAGGACTCTCCAGAGATAGCCCTCTCCTGGTCTGGCAAATTTCTGTTTGTGAGAAAAGCAATATTTAGGGCTTGCTAGGTTATTGCCATTATTCTATAGCTATGACTATAGGGGCTTATCCAAAAATAGGGTTTTGGGGCTCACTGTCACACTGCTCTTTTCAGCTGTCCTATTCAAGAC
>NW_010241134.1:23195-44324 GCF_000690775.1 Eurypyga helias
TTTAGCAAGGAACAAGAAGTCTCCAAGTAGCTAGATTGATTGGTCTCTCGATGCTTTAGAGTAGCGATTACTCAAACCATCCTGCAAAGGGGTCTCAGGCTGACTTAGGTTCTGGACAGGAGGAAAAAAAAACAAAACCACAAACCACACAATCTGGAGTGATTTTTATTGATTTGAAGGCAGCATGGGGAAGCAGCTTGGGCAGTGGGAGATGCATGTCTCTCTCATTGCTGCCATTTTCTCCTGTTAGCTACACCATATCAAAAAGCAGGAGGGTGTTTCTACAGCAGGGATTCTGCATGCAGAGCTGGAACAATGAGGTCAGACCAGCACGGAGAGAAAAGCAGGGCCCTTCATCCCTTTGCCAGAGTTTGCCCTTGTGCACCTCACTCTCTAAGACTTTCTGCTTTGTAGCACATGGTATATTTGCAGTCCTTCTCAGGACTTGCGAAGAAGAAGAATGAAGAATCTTGTATTTGGGTTTTTTCAGTATTTGGCAACAAATGATCAACAAATGCTGGAGAGGAATATATTGTTGTAAAACAAAAGCCTAGCAATAACTTGATGTTGATACCATGCCACATAGGTTATTCCCCAGCCTCCCCTGGGGAGTATACACTATGTACAGACTAGGCACTACACACATGCTCCTTAAATGGATGTTGTGAAGTCCTTTTGCGTATCTAGCTCCGTGGAAGAAACAAGGCTGAGCTCCAGTAGCCTGCTCTTTCACTGGCACGCTCTCTCCCATACATCCTCTTCTTCAGCTGTGCAGGCTGTACCCACAGCAACAACAGAAAAGAAACTCGAGCAGGTGGGATGTAATCCAACCTGAGCCTCAGAGCAGCCCCTGGTCTCTTGGGAAGCCTGCTTGCTCATTATAGGAGAGCTCTTTATACCTAAGGGCTGTGTGCGTGATTCACTACAGGGGATATAAAGGAATATATCTGAGGTGTGCTTATCTGGATTTGTCCCCTTTTCAATTAATTTCTCCCCTCTTCACTTAATTTCTCTTTGGGATAGGTTAAAACAGGATTGTGAGGATGTGGAAAGAGAGAACTCCTTACTGAGGAAGAGTCCTGCAAGTCTATGGATGCTGTAATGCCAGTACTAGAAAGAATACCCTCCAGGCTTCAAATGAAATGCCAGATTCTGCAGAGTAGAAGACCCGTGGGGTACAAGGCATCTGGCAGTGTTATGAGTGCTGTGAGTGCTTGCTCTTTCAAAACACGTGTGTGTCTTTGAGTCTCTATCCGCTGAGCAGAATAACTCGATTACAGACAGGGTGTTAGGTGTCCAGGTAACATAGTGTTGCCTTTTTTTTGTGGTAATGACAGCTGTACAGATCCAAGAAACAAAACTGATGTCTTCATGTGGATGGTTATCTCCATCAGCCAAGGAGATAGATCTCAGTGTGTTGGGTATCAAAGTGATTCTGAATTTTAAACCTCCAATGGTGCTTTGGTCATAATGGATGAATTCTCTGATTTACCTTACTTCTCCTTTCCTTAAAAAAATTATTTGGTTCTGCACATACATAATACTTTCTCCTTTTTGTAATATATTACTCAACATGGGATAATTAGGAATGCAAAGGTTGCACTGAAAAGCAGAAGGAAAATGGTTGCCTCCCACTGAATCATTTTTGTCTCTTTTTAAAGGATTCATTTCCCCATTACTGTATTATTTTAAACATAATATTTAACCTTCACCTTCTTTAGTTTACATGCATATTAAATAAGCCTGATAATTAAGGACTGTTGCTGCATTTTGAAAATTTGGGGCCCTATTCTGAAAACCACTACTCTTATGAATTATCTCAGTGGAATAATTGATGTAAAAATAGCTGTGATTTAAAATACAGATGATTGGATTTGGAATTTTGCCTTCATTTACCTTTTACCTGCATCCAACTGCTCTGAAATTATTTTACATGGGTATCTAAAGATGCACACAATGATGTATCGCTATGTTTATCACTGGTTTAATTCACTGAGAACCACATCAGCTGAGCTGCAAATTCAAAATCTTCCCATAGGAGAGGCTAATTGACTTGTGCTTTTGTGGTTTATGGTGTCACCAAACCCTCTGGTGCAGTTCTAGTGCTGTATTGAATGGATGCTAATCTATTCTTATTCTAACTATTGACAATATTGATACAGGATCTATCTATACTTCTCTTTCCCAAGAAGACACTTTGTAATTCAGTTATCATGGTAAATATTGTATAAACTTGAGACATTGTGGCTCCATGGAAAAGTAAGGTTTTTGTGAAGTTATAGAGACTTTGGCTCTCTAAAGCATATAGAGGAAAAATATTGATACTGGCTTCATTCAAACTTTTATTTCAAGTTTGAGAGAAAAAGAACTTAGTTTCATAAAAGTGTCCAATGCCATTTTATTGTTTATTAAAAGCCATAAAATATATCTAGATTTGCTGTTACATTATAAATCACAGGCTTTTTCAAAACTAAGATTGTACAGTCTGGATCTCTCTTTCTTCAGTTACATAGCCACAAAAATGAGTTATCCCATGCAGTACATTTTGTCAGAGTACAGAAGGATATTGCTGTGAATCCAAGAACTAGAAATGGGCCAAAGTGGAAGCCAGGGATAGAGTCAGGGCTTAACTTTATCCCAGTCTGATTCTGTTGATTTAAGAATAACAGCTCAAAGCTTTAGAGTACAAACCCCATCTAAGATGGGATGTTTTTCACATGGAATTTAGGAAGGAGATAGGATGGAAGTTGGAAACTTTCCTTGTTTAGGGAACTAAAGGAGGTTGAATCTTCACTCCTGATCTAGAGGGCTCATGTTCTCCTGAGTGGAACTACTAGAGGTAAGATTTTAGCCCAAGGAGAGGGCCAGTGAGGGCAGTTGCCATCCTGACTCCCCTATTCAACCCCTTTCAACCAGTGAGTACGTTTGAAGCATGGGCTGAAAGATTTTAAAGTCCCCAAAACTTGATTTTTAGGCTAAATTATAGTACGATCCCTCAGGCCAACCACAGGTGGTACAGTAAAAATGAGGAGCTTTATGGCATGTTACCATCCACGTTCTTGCTGGGGCAGATCCAGCTAGGATGTCTAGAAAGCACAAAGCAAACTGGAGCTGTAGCCACAACAAATAACGAGTGGGTTGGTGTGAACATTTTTATCTGCAGTATGTATTAATTGTTCTTTAATTCCTGACAGGAGAAGATGAGTACAGCTGAAAAGAGAGGAATGTTAGGGTATGCCTGGGGAAATGTGGGAAGCTGAAAGGCAAGGCCTGGTGCTCTTAATAACCATTATAATAAATTAGCACACGATACAAATAATGCATCACAAGATAAAAAAAAACTGTCTTGTAAAGCAGGACATAATTTTGCGACATGTCTACTGTCTCTAGATAAAGGTTTGAATGGTTTTCCCTTGAAGAAGCTTTATGCAAATGTATACTGTCATGTGAATCAGATTAAAGGAAGAAAGACTATTTATGCATGAAATCTAAACATGCTTCTGGGGAAAGGAGAGGAGAAATAAACCCTTTCTTTCACCTCAAATACAATATATGTGCAATGACTAAAAAGAAATGAATGTGCCACCTCTATTACTGACACTAAGTCATTTCCCACTAGAAATTAGCATGAATCATAGTGATAAAAATCTGAGACGGGAAAGACCTACTGAACATCTCGTCCTCTCCCTGTAAATGCAGGACTCTCCCTGATGATTTCTATGTGAAACAGTTCACTGTTTTAGAGTTTGTGTGTACATCAGTGTCACTTCACATGGGCATTTGTTAAGAACTCTTTGTGAAGAATACCACATCTGTCCTTCACCCAAAAATAGAATTACACCAGTTCTGCTCTTCCAGATCATCGTCCTGGAGAGACTTTTGGTCCTATGAGTACCTGGAACATAAATAATATGTTGTTGCTTTGTAACTTTGAATATGATGGGTTATCTTTGCTTTGCACCACACAGAAGGTGCACAAACTGTTAATGTATTCAGCAGCAGCACAGAAAGCAAGTAAAGGCAAATGCTTGGTTGCAGTGTGGTATAATAATCTAGCAGAAGCATTTTGAGCAACACCAAGCTGGATATCAGCTAAGTGA
This sequence comes from Eurypyga helias, assembly GCF_000690775.1. Classification (NCBI taxonomy): domain Eukaryota; kingdom Metazoa; phylum Chordata; class Aves; order Eurypygiformes; family Eurypygidae; genus Eurypyga; species Eurypyga helias. Next base: position 27,296 of record NW_010241134.1, read on the forward strand.
TGAAGTTGCATATGGAGGTGTTTGTGGCTGCCAGCTTTTGGGGCTTTTTCTGTGCCATCTTTACCCCAAAGGTAGTCTAGAACAACCTTAGGGTTGCTCAGACTCCTTCCACCTTGGAACAGTCCCCAAAAGAATTAGTTCCTACTCCCTTTCTTCCCTTTATGTCCCTTCTGCTGGGGTGTGTGGGAGATGATGGCACATACCTGGCTGTTCTGGCTCTGCTCCCACCAAGGGTCTCTCTAGCAGAAGGTCAGCAGAGAGTCAGTAGCACGAAGCATCAGGGATGCAGAACACGGTCTGCCTCTTTGTAACCAACAGGCCAAGGTCCAACAGGATTTTAGGATCAAGTTTGACACTAATCCTTTTTAAAATAATAGAGATGTACTGCTAGAAATAGAATTGGCTGGGAATGCCTTTGAAGGTAGACAGTGTATGAAGTTAACTTGCATATGCAGCTTGGCTTGTAAGTTGGGGCAAGTAGGTTCGTTTCACTGCAATCTTGACATACCCAGGCTAGCTGCTTATTTACCTGAACCTCTAGCTGCTCACACCAGTGGGATGCTGTCAGCATATTCCATGCACTTGAAAACTGCCTGTTCAGATCCCCACTTGACATCGATTGATGTTTCCCCACTAATTTCCATAGACAATAATTTTGCATCCCAAGCATTTTACATGAATCCGAGATGTGAGGCTGAACATTTGATTACCCTCAGGATGCACATGGCATTACGGTCAGATTCAATTCCTACCAAAGTCAACTGGGAACTTTCCACTAAATGCAGGGGCTGCCAAGCAGACCCTGTGGAAGTAAAAGCTGTGTGTGAGTGCAGAGATACAGTGCCAAATGCTTTTGTCGCAGGGGTTTTTTTTTAAAAAAAGGGGGTGGTTAGGGTGTGTGGTGATTCTGTGTTTGTGGCATCCTCCTACATCCCTGCAGAGGAGGCAGCTGCCCTGTGCAGGAGCTGCTGCTGTTCCGGGGAGGGAGGGACAAAACAAGTTTTAATTAGATGCTTGTGGCTGAAGAGCATTCATGTGTATGCAGCCTGGAACAAATACGAAGGCTGATCAGATGATCCCAGGCGGATAAATTTTTAAAGGATATTGTTCCTCTGAAATGCGTCAATTTGCCCCACGTGAGCTAAAATAATCTAGATAAAATTGATCTGCTCATGATGCCTTTATAATGTATTTATTTTTAAATAGATGAGGTTTTTCTGATTGCTTGTAATGATTTTTCTGGATTACAATGATGTATAAATATTATTTGTAACAGCAGCTGTTACAAAATTTTCAGTCAGAAATCCGATATTCTTTTTATTTCAAATAGGTAGTGGGCATTTAAAAATAAGAGTTCCACCAGTCCTGGCACAGACCCAGTCATGGGTGTCCTGATGTGTAACTCAACACAGAACATTTTAAAAATAAAGAAGTTTGCTGAACAAATATAAGCTTCCCGCAGCCCAGCATGTCTGTCCCAGCGGACCAATGAACTTCCCTGTGACTCAAGATATTTTTAATTCTGCTCTGGACTTTCTCCAGGAAATCAGTAATAATTACTAATTGTATTTTTGTAAGCTAAATGAAAGGATGCATTCTTTCTTGAAATTCTCCCTTAGCTTTTGCAATTAATTATGTTGCTCTTTTGTGTGATTAATCCTTGTCTTTGTATTACAACGTCACTTAATCAAATAGTGCTGTGTAGCATGCCAAGAGTTCTTAAGTGTAAGATATTTTCTCTTTTTTTATTGTCACTTTTTTCTTTTCTCTGCTACTCACATATTTTTCTAAAGTTTTAGCAAAGCGACATTTTACTAAAGAACTAAAGAATTCTAAAATCATCAGGGGAAATTTGCATGAGATAATTGTAACTTGGCAAAGCCCCCCTGCCATGTGTGGAGCTACAAACTGATTTTTACCAGCTGAGGATATGTCCTTACATCACCAACACATACTAGGGCAGTTTTTTGTTAAAATTGTTTCAACAGAAGGTTAGTCAAAACCCCTAAATGACCTCAGGTTTTCTTTCTAAACCTTTACTACAAGAAATATATTAAAACAGACTTACCTGACCACCTTAAATTAGATATTAAAATTATCCTCTTGCAATATGCCCACACTGGAAATGTTAGGCAGAAAGGATCTGGTTATGAGTGGTTTAGAGAAAGTCTTAAACACTTAGGTTGCTGCACAATTTTGTGGCAAATCTTGCTTTTTCCTTTGCAGCCAGTGAAAGTTTTTTCCATGGTGGAAGTGGAGCATGTCTGTCATTCCAGCATAGCATGGCTCCAATATTGCCAGCATTATATGTTCAAAAGTCAGGAGACTGGTTTACACAGAGCAAGGTCCTTACTTTAAAATAAATCAATTTCTCTTGCAGTTTCTTATCTTTTAGTGTGCCCAAGGGTCATGTTTCCAATGGCCCTTCTGTATATTAAAATGAATAAAAAAGCAGACAAAATCAAGTACAGGAAAGGTGGCAACCTCATTGCTCCAGGACCTGGGGCTTTATGAGCAAGATCTCACCAGCCTCTCAGTGGAAAAAGCAGAACTGGCTGGAGCTGACAGGGAAATGCAGTCATTTTGTCCCCACAGAGGTGTCAGTGGGTCAAGGATGAGTCTGAATACCTATTACCATAGAAACCCTCTTTCCAAGAGGATGGGCATTGCCCATTCAAAGGTCCACTGAGGTGAGCTGGGCTGGAGCCCAGGACATTAGCTGTTAGGAAAGAACTGCTTAGGCTACTTACCTTTCGTTATGGAACCACTCTCACAACTTAATAATGAAGTAATAAGTGAAGGCACTAACTGAGGTGTTCTGTGCCAGTGTAAATATAAGTGGTTAGTGAATAGATAAGATGCTGCATTGCCCATTCAAAGGTCCACTGAGGTGAGCTGGGCTGGAGCCCAGGACATTAGCTGTTAGGAAAGAACTGCTTAGGCTACTTACCTTTCGTTATGGAACCACTCTCACAACTTAATAATGAAGTAATAAGTGAAGGCACTAACTGAGGTGTTCTGTGCCAGTGTAAATATAAGTGGTTAGTGAATAGATAAGATGCTAAAAGACATTGTTAGAATACACAGTGCCATCACTGCAGGATGAGCCAGACTTGTTGCTGGTGAGTGCCACAGTGGATTCTTCTGTGTAGCTTTTTACACAGACTTCCTAATTGCAAGAAGAATAAGCAGACAGAGGAAAAGAGTGAAAAAGTAGAATTGATATCTTCCATTAAGTGCTTAATAAATGCTAAAAAGTAGCTTCAAATATTCAGACAACTGACTTGCATCAGCAGAGCATGGAGGTGCATTCTCACTTAAAGCATAGCTGTCATCTCAGGGAAAGAAAATAAAACAGATAGAAAGGGTTGTGTGGTTGTATGGCCCTGCTTGCATGAGTAATGCCAGGGATCTGCTTCTTGAACCGGGTCCTTTATGCAAATAATAAGTCACAAATGTGGTAAGGATTTATTTTATGTTCTTTCAAATGAAGATGGGTTGGCTGTATTCAGTATATTAAATCCTTCCTGCTGCTAAGCTTAAAGAAACTGATTCTCTTGTAACATATTTTGATTTGACTACTGTAGCTTCCAAGTGCTATAAAGCACTAGAGTAGTTTGCCTTGGCCTCACACCTAGTTACAGTAGTGCTAACTTTAAAATTGCTGAAGAAACCCACATCTGGAGTCAATTGAGTGAATTTTAACCAGCTTTGGTGGTAATATGCAAGTAATATTTCATCCTCGTGTGTATTTCACTCATCTTATAAAAAAGATGCCTCGTTCCAAGACTCCTAGACATATTTCTTTGCTGTCTCATATATCAAGGGTATCAGACTAAGCAGACCGCTTAAAACTGGATATGTCCAAACACTCTCTTATCCTAAACAACGGCAAAAATTTTTGCCAACACTTCCATTTCCTGCAGTGGAAAAAACATATAACCCCAAAGCCTTGGCCAGATCCTGCTTTCCTTGAAATGCATGGCAAATTTGTCAACAAAACACTCTCTGGGCTCGGTAGTGGGGGGAGAAGTTTAACAGCTGGAATTAACCAGTAGGAATAATGTGAAGCAGGCTGAAGCTTCAGATTAGGTTTAGTCTAATGCTGGGGTTCCAGGCTGAGCTTGCGTTCCGATCTGCCTGTGCCAAAATTACGGAAGCGATATCCAAAACCAGAACCAGAGAGCAGGCCCTTTCAGCTCTGGATTTGGCCCAGAGCCAGACCAGGGCTGCAGGCATCAGTCCAGGAATTCAGTGCTGAGACACCCGCAGGCCCCAGATTCAATGGCTTCAAAGTCCAGTTTTCTACTGTCAAAAATATCAGTCTGCTGCGAAGAAAGTGCTTTTATTTACAAAAAATTTGTAAGTAATTAATTTCTATTTGCGTGGAGTCTGTTTCTCTGACTGTGGGATGACCAGCCATATGGGACACAGGCATTAAACTGAACGAGACCCCGGATTGATTTTATTCTTTTTTTTTTTATCTGAAGGGACCACCACCAGTGAGAGGCTCATTTCTTGTAGTGCCTCAAAAAGCCACTAAAGGCAATTGTTGTCTTGGACAGACTGGGAGTTGAAATCCGGAGGTACCATCCTACTGGTGCTCCCAACGTTTGCCTCCTCCACCCCGCTCATGAATTTAATGCAGGTGCAGACACAAGCCTAACATAAGGGAGCAATTTTCTGATTCATTCATGTAAGACCCTGAGGGAGAGTAGGAACAAGATGTACAAAGGTAATGTGGCATTGTTAAAAAATTAACTTTGCTTTCATTTTATGGAGCCATAGTGCTGTGTTGCTTAGCTACGTGGATCAGGAATTTAACTGTAAACAAGATATTTCACTACTCAGTCTCTAGGGTTTTCAGCTCCCTTTTAAAAGCAGCTAAAATTGTGCATCTTTTGCCATATCCTAGGGTCTCTCCTTGCCATTGCTTGCACTCTTTGTGTCTGCTGCTGCTGTTCCCGCGGCACTGGGAGATGGAGGCGGTGGTGTCCGTGCTAGCGTGACTGCTGCCAGGCTAGAACCACACTCCCCTCTGAATGCCGCACTTGTTCAGAGCGGAGACAGACCGCTTATGACTTTTGTTTTGGTTCTTGTTTGTACAAATCCTGGCTGCACGAGTTTTAAGCATCGGGAATTTGCCAGCCGGACTATGCAGTTATTCAAGCCGTTGGGAGTGGAGAAGGGGTTAATTATGCTGGTGTATTATTACATCACTAGTGGAAATTCTGTTTTCGCCCTCAGGATCTTCACTTCTGTGTCTGCTCAGAGCTGTTAAATATGACAAGGTCACTCACCCTGCTTTAGTAACAATGAGTGCTAACAAATTTGGGGGTTGCATGCGTTGTCATTGCTTAACAGGGTCATCCCAGTAACCACAAGCGTTGCCTATGCCTTGTATCCAGCAAACCTTGCAGCAAGTCAGATGTTAGATCACACTGTGTGATGCTGGAATCTGTTTATAAAGATGCTGTGACACACAACTTCCCTGCCTGTTTACAGTGTAAACGAGACTGGGTAACTGACAAATACGGAGAAGTTCAAAATACTTTAATTGGTAAGGCAAACTTTCAAAATATTTTTCTCCTCCCCTTCTGCCTCTGTAGGTGGCTGGGGAGAATCCGTCTTTTACAACACCATGTACTGAAGCAACATGTACGTTTGAAGTTTAGTCACCCGCTAATTACTAGTCTTTCATTAACGACACGGAGACACAAATTACGTTCTTGCTTATATCCAGTAGTTGCTGTTGTTGGGGCTTAAAAAAGGAAAAAATCATTAAATGCATGCTTGTTGAGCATGCTAAGACTATGTAAACTCCCTTGCTCTTATTTTGGCTCAGACAGATTATTAACATACTTCAGCTAATATTTCTTATTTTAAAGAGAGGGCTAATTGCCTAAATGTCAGAAGTGCCAAGTATGACTTGTCTTGGAGAGAATGGGAATCTAACGTGGGCACAGTTCATCCTAAATGTGGGTTGCTATTAGATTTCTGTTGACTGGCTACTGATTTGTAAGAACAGCATTGTCAAAGTGGAGGAAAACCTCTGTTGTGGCCGCGGCCACACTGGTCTCTCGAATCTCATGTTATTTAGGAGCAGTTTTGCCAAGGGTGCTCTTCAAGGGAATATTTGAAGTCTGAGGCAAACATTAGTAAGCAATGCACTTGTTTGGTTAAGACTTCAGCCTTGACCTCCATCTTTAAGCCCTTGTTCATTATTAATCACGTGTTTCCTGAATCAAAGAGAATATTTTTGGAGAGGGAAAATTGTTCTGGGACTGGAGCATTATATGCCAAACAGACTTGCCCAGATGACAAATAGCCTTCGCATGATAGCCAAGGTTCATCCAGCTGCTCGGCCCCGTACCAAGTGATTGATGGTGTTGATGTTCTAAATAGGCTTAAGATATGCCAAATATCAGGGTTGTAACAAAGTCCTTCAGATATATACTGTAGATAGGCAAGAAGGCATGTTCCCAGCATATGGCAATTCTGAGTGTGGTGTCAGGATTATAAGTAACCTCACAGGGTTTGTCTGGTTTCTTTCGAAGTTAGACAAAAACAGTTTTCTGTGCCGGAATGAGCAGGGTCACGCGAGGTCTGCGCGAAGCTTCCGATTACCACCGATTTTCTCTGTAACTGGACACCCTTCAGAGCTATAACAACATTTGATTTCTTAGCAGAGATCAATAAACTGTTTTTCTACCATGGTTCTGAGAAGGAAAGAATAGGATGTGCTCAGAAGTTGCTGTCAGGGGGTTTTATGTCTTAAAGGAATGGGAAATTCACACCTGAATAGTTTTATCTTGGTAACACCACAGTGTTGGTTCTTTCTACTAATCCACAAAGGGCTGTTCATCGATATCCTGCAGGATCAAGCATCTGCCCTGCAGAAGCAGCGATTTCATTGATCACTCCTTTCCCCCAGAGAAACTTCCTTTATTTTGCATTTTCCTTCTGCTTTTTTCTCTGAACAGTTCTCTGAACCAAGCAGGTCTGTGTTCTTGCTAGGTGGGGAGCAGAAGCACAGCCTAGGAAATGCCAGGATACTGGAGGATGAGCTACCCTAGATTCCAGCTACAGGACAGGCAGAGATTAGGGTCAAGGGTGGTAAGGTTTTTCTCTGCTTGGTCATTAAGAGGTGATGCTTAGCCTGCTTTAGACTAACTGCTTCCTGGCAGCTGCCAGGGTCTCAGACCCCTCACTATGGTAAGTTCCCTGGTGCAGCCCCCTGCTTGGCTTTTCATGTCTTCATCTGCCACAGAGCCCTGGTATCTCCTCTGACAAATGTGTGTTCCTGGCCTGGAAGCTCTCCATGCAATGTCATAATCTCACTTTCTAAGAGATTAACCCATCTTGGTTTTGAGCATGTGTTTGAATGGTTTTCTAGGAATGACACTGAGGAAAGTATATTTTGTGAAAAAGCCTTTATGGTGTAAGCTATTTCCTGGTTAAAAATATTTCCTTGGTAATTGGAAGAAGAGTTAGGTTCACACGTGCAAAACCAATTTCTGTACTGACTCACTCCAGTTTTGGGCCAGCAGATCTCTACTGGAAGCTGCCAATGAGAAGTGGCCAAGACAGCCTCTGCTGTGCACCAGACCGGTAGTGTAAATTGGCCATGAAACAGGATCAAGTGACTGCAGGCAATCAAATTTAGCCAGATTGTACCAGTAAGTTCAGGATCAGCGATGCTCTGAAACACCAGCTGAGCAACAGAGAATGTAGTTTCATAATAACAAGCTCGCTTTGGGGCCACCACACAGAGCAATTGGCCCATGTTCCTTTTCCACTGGGGCCAGCTGTAACCGGCTTCTTAAGAGATCAGAGGTTTCAAAATTCCCCTTTCTGTCATCCCCACGGGCTGGCTGGAATCAGCCAAAATCCCAGAATTTGTATCCTTATTTATTGCCGACTCACTTCTTGTTGGCAGTTTGCACGTTATGTCGCTTGCCTACCGAGCCAACAGGCTGTCAGTGGTGATTAGCAATTAAATCGTACACCGTTCAGGGCTCTGTGTGCCTCAAGTGATTCTGTTTGCATCCAGGCCGGAAGCAGAACAACACGCCGGGTTTTAACTCACATTGTAATTTAAGCATGAGTCTGCGTGCAGATGTTCTTGTCTCTGTGTGATCCATTTCAATGGAGCTCAAACTCATCCAAAGTCACTCAAATCAAAAGTGAGAGCTCTGAGAATGAATGGAAAATGAATAATCACACAGTTACCTGCAAGTAATTCAGTATATAAATGCAACCAGAACTAGGTTTTCCAGAGGGTTCCTGCTCACAGGTAGCCCTCAATGTGACACATCAAATGCAATGCAAAGAGTAAAGCCTGTCATTGTCACAGTCCCGTTCTTGACTTTCATTTCATCTGCTGTTGGGGGTGTTAAGGCCCTAATGGAGCACCATGGATACATGCTCTGACCTGCACAGCACAAGTCATCAAACCTTATCTAATAATTTGAGCATCGGGCTCTTAACTTCTGCTTGAATTATAGCCTGCATTTCAGAAAGACAGGCAATCATGACTTAAAGGCTGCAAGTCACTAAGGCGCAACCATGTTCCTATCTGACCTGATGCAGGGGTTAATTACCCTCCTTAAAAGAAGTCCTATTTCTGTTCCATAGCCTTTTCTCCTAGTTGCGTGTATAACCTTCCATAATTATAATGAACCATGATATTCCTTACTTTTGCTGATTTTCAGTTGTTGCGCAAAAAAATTAGCATCCCTGGCTTGGGCTGGTCTGATACTACTAGCTAATTCCAGCTGGATATTCCAGTTCATTGAATAATTTCTGTAAAATTACATCTGGGGGCAGGAAAGCTAGATTTGCCAGACAGCCTAAATAGAGGGTGATGATGTTGTTCCCATTTTAGTCGACAGCCAGGATCCTCTTCCAGGCTGCATTTAACCCAAGTTCAACTTCCGTGTCTGCCTGAGTGGGCTACAACCTGCCTGCCCCTGGCATGGCTCTGACAGAGTTGGGTTTCCAGGTGGGGTCTCCAGCAGTCCTTTCTGCTGCCATTGCTCTTTCTGTGCAATGTTGATGTATTGTTTAGCCAGAAGGGGTGGGAGGTGGGCATGTTTCCTGAGACTGGTGGGGAGAACACTGATTCCAAAGGTGGAACACCTCTCTTCAAGTGAAAAATTCAAATATAAGCATAAAAAGTGGAACAGTGCCAAGAAGATAAATTGACGGCTTAATTTGCCTCGGGATGCTGGATCCTGAGAGATAAGGAGCTCCCCAGCTATGGCTCCTCATAAGAGGCTTATTGAGCCCCCTCCTCCTCCGTGGTAGGAGCCACTGAATGAAAACTGTTGGGTCCTTCTCCCTCCGAGGGACTTTAGTCTCACACGCTTCTCTTAGAAGTAACCAAAAGGATTATTTCATACTGAGAAAAGCAAAGATGTTTTTTACTTTCATATAGAAGAATTGAAACATGTTAAACTGTCATTTAAATTTTCCTTAGACAATTGCTCTTTTGGCTGCTAAATCAGAGAACCAAAAATTGGCTAATAATCCTGGATGATGCCACCTTTCTAGGAATGACTTGAGAACAGGCTGTATACAAGCAATGGTTTATCTGATCACTTGCTTTTCTTATGCAGCCTTTACTGTAATGAAATTACAAGGCTTCGTTTGTTCATTATCTTCCTTTCATGTACACTGATGCAGTTGTAGTTACATGGGTGTAAAATTGATGTGACATAAGTTCAATCACTATTTCTGCTATAACTTGGATACATCAATAGTAACTCAATTGAACCTCCTGGAGCCTCCTTCAGCAACTGAAAAGCTGAAGACATGATGGAAATCTAGACCAAAGGTAGAAAATTAATTGAGCCCTTTGCATTCTGGTCCCATGCCCTGACAACACTTTCTCTTCTTACTCCTTTTAACAGAGTATGTTTTGCAGCATTTTTGTTATTGCAACACTTGGGTAATTCAAACCCCATTACTTGTTCTCCTGGCCTTGTAGATTAATGAGATTAATTGGTCCCTGCCTTCCTTTCTGTATCTAGAAATATTTTCTTACTTCTCTCAGCTCTTCTCCAGGCTGAACTTCCTCAGTCCCTTAGGCTTTTCCCACGTGGCAGGTTACACAGATGTCTCATTCTTGCTGCTCTCCTGAGCTCTCCCCTGGTCTCAGTCCTTCAGGAAGTTGAGTGCCCATCTCATCCTCCCCTTGCTAAGCGTTTGGCTGTGTTCTCACTATGGAGCAGATTTGAATTACACTTCCAGAAGTCAACAGCTGCACTAAGGCATTGAAATTACGAAGATGGTTCTGGTTCTTGCAAACTTGCAAAGTTTTAAAACACCTAATGTAAGTTTGGCTTTGGATATCCCCTGCCTGTGAGTATTTGATCTGCTCTGCAGCTTTGAGTGTCCCAGTTATTTACAACTAGCTATTTGTATACTCAATGGGCTCCACTGTGTGAGAAAACTGTTTAAAAATACATTTTAAAGAGATTATTTCACTTCATGTGGTTTTCTGCCAGCAGTGTGGTTTTTAAAAATGTTTTTCGAAAACCTGTGTAGCGCACAACTATGAAGTTGTACCTTAAAAGGTGAAGCAGAGCCCTTCACTTGCCGAGTGTGCTCAAGGGAGCTGCTGTTGGAGCACATTGCAAGCCCTGTGCATTGCTTAAAGGCTTGGTGGGAGTTTTGCTTCCTTGTGTAGGAAAAACAGTGATAAGGTTGTGCAGAAGCAGGCAGGAAAGGTTATTTAAAAATTGCTTCAATATGGCCCTTGCTATAACATTATCTGAATTGGCCTGGGTATTTAAAAGAGAATTAGCCATAATGATCTCTCTCTGTCGCTTTTCCTTTTGTTTCTACTTTTCCCAGAAAAAAAAATTATTTGGTTTATCGACAAAGTTCAGTTGGAATTTCTTCCTAGATCTCCTGTGTCTGACCTATCTCTCGTCTAGTGTCTCCATATCTGCCCTGGGAAGGAGCGCTAAGGGCACTCATAGCCATGTCAACAAAATCATTCCCATCTAATCCCACTGTCTTGATTAATGTCCTCTACCTTGAAAGAGGTGAAGTCTGTCAGCCAGAGCTGCAAGGGGAGTTGAGCATGCCAGTTTGCCCTGTTCATCAGGGGCTTCTCTGTTATGGCAAAGCAGCCTTCATGCCGATCCCATGGACTGGGAAAGGAGTGATGCCTCAGCTGGGTGGGAGTGGTCTCCCAAAGAATATTTGCCAGACAAAACAGCTCTGCAGGGAGGCTGAAAATTCTGGGGCTTCAGACTGCCATCAAGCCCTGTAGATATGTTCACTTGTTGCTCAATCTCCAAAGTAGCAAATGTATCACATTCTTAAACAACAGTAAAATCTCATGTTAAAAAAATTATTTCTGAGGTGTATCAGCCTCAAGATTATTTTGATAAAAAAACAGACCTATTTGCCCATCCTATAAATTAAAAGTAATTTTCAGCTTGGGGCAATGTTTTTGGTCAAGTTATAAAAGAAAAGTAAACAAAGAAAAATGTGTATTTCTTACAGAAATGCAGATAGCAGTTGCTATAATCCTCAACAGCAGACTGCTATCTACAAGTTTTACGCATACATACTTTGCATGTACTACAACAATAGTTGGTGGCTGAGCCCCTTGTTTTCAAGTGACATGCTAAAAGCAGCTTTCTGGCCACAAGACAAGAAAAGTTTCAGTTATTCAACTTAATTTTGCAAGAAGCCTTCCTACTCTGTCATAAATTCTCTTTGAAAAATGCTGTGACAATTAATTCCTTAAAAGCAAGTACAAGTGGCATGAAGTTTCTAGGGAGAGTTAATATCTGTTATTTGATGAGCTGATTTATCCAAAAGCCTGTTTGGTTTTTTACAGCCAGACTTCTTTGTTTGAATCTGGTTTGTGTAAAAACTCAAAACAACATATCTATTCAAAATATTCATGATGAATTCAGAGGTTTTCAAATATTCTTCTCAAGCCTCTAGAAATTTTTTAAAATTATAACCCTCAATGGAGTGTGCCTCATGTTGAGCAGAATTAGTTTTATTCTTTTTCCCTATTGACTCCATCCAAACAAAATCTTCCAGTTTTGCATTTGCCGTCCAAAAATCCTTTTAGTCTCCTTCTTCTCTGCCTTAAAATTTCACAAGTATTAAATTTCATACCGAAAAAAAATGTCTTCACACACTCATACAATTTGATACCAAAAATGTTTGGAAGGCAAAGCAACATTCCAAATGCTAAAGACCATCTGAAAGGGAACAACCAATTGGGGTACAGAGTTTAATTTTTTTCCCAAAAAAAAAAGTAACCCTCACACACTTCTTAGGCAAAAAAAACGGATAAAAAATAAAGAAGCTAGAAGTGGCTGGAAAAGATCTTCTGAAGAGTGATTATTTTTTTCCCCACTAGCAAAATAGGTATGGAAAATCTAAGTATGCACAGCTGTGTTTATTCCAATGATTAGACATTCTATTTCTCTGTGACCTCTCTGCATTGAGCTGGCAAGACACCTGGGTATGCTTAGAAGTGTCTCATTCATACATTTACATTTATTCAACTCGGACCTTTCTTTCTCCCTCCCATGCCCTTTTCTTCTCTAAAAAGACCACCAAAAAAAAAAAAAAAAACCACAGGAGAATCTGGTGTACTCCTTCCTCTTTCTATTTTTTTTTTTTCATGTTTGCAAGATGTTGGCTAAGACTCTACCCTGTGCCTTTACACATTTTAAGTTAAAGCATTGGCACTATTTTAACAGTGAGCATAAAACCTTCTTTTTCAGGGCGTTTTCAGGCTAAATCAGAGGGTAGGGGTGGCTAGAGTGTATCATGTAATGCGACTGCACACGTGCCATACCGGGAATGCAATAGAAGCCAAGCCCCAGAGTCTGCATCCCCCATGCTCTATATATGCACTTGCATTTTATTTATGCAAAATATGTGTGCATGTATAATCTGGGCTATCCTTGCAATAGTGTTCAACTGTTCTGGTTGGTGTTAATTGATGCCTAGTTGATATGGAGAGGTTTCCTTACAAAAAAAGAGGGTTGGCACAGAAACTTTGCAGTCCAAAACTCTGTTACTAATATAGAAGTGTGATGGGGGTGTGTAAAGGGTATCCTCACTGTCACTGAAGATGTTTAGTAGAGAGCTAAATTTCCCCCTGAGTCTTCTGAGTCTTCATCCAACACCCCACTTGCTACTTCAGTCTTCCTTTGCAAGCATGCATCAGCCTTGGGGGCAGGTTTTCCTCTATGAGTGCCCAAGCCCCAAAAATTTCCCAGACATATTTGTTTCACTTCTACTGTCACTGAAGCCAAAAGTAGAATTTTCAGAGTTTCCAGTCACTGAAAGTTGCCAGATCAATTCAAGACTGATTCTCTCAAACTTATTATAGTTTCTCTCCCTGCTTATTTGGATATCTAGGTACTTCAGAGCACTAACTACTGACTGCAAACTGTAGATCCAGTTCTTTTAGTAACTGCATCTTAACGTGTTGGTTTCCTTAGGGTTAGTATAAATTTAAGATAAAGAAATAGGACTGTATATACACAGAATTAGGGTAAATGAAATGACAATGAGAAGCATCTGTACATAAGGCACTCATTTTCCTTTCAAGCTATCTGAATTCATTAGCTGGCCTTCATACAGTGGGCTGTGTACAATACAATGTCTCATATCTCCCCCACTCTGTGAAATTATCTTTCTTTTTTCTGTTTCAAAACCATAACTCAAAAGCTCTGAATTGCTATTGGGTATTAGTCAAAGGTTCGTTTGATTTGCTGTTTTGATCTTTTTTTACAGGAAATGTTTAGGAATGGACGACACCACTACATGTATTAATTTCTACTTCATATATGATTAGGATGTGTTTGCATTTGCCATATTAGCCTTCTTTTCTAGGCGTCAGTCCCGCACAGGGATGAGTGTCCAAAGCTTTCCCCTGGGGTCAGAAGAAGCGGTCCATCCTCAGCACCCAGCTGCAGTGCCCTCCTCATGCAAAATCAAGCTTTATGTTCTCAGGATGTATTTAAACACTAATCTAAAGAGAGAATTAATGGGAGATGTCCGGTCCCTCAGTCCACAGCGAGGCTGAAAAGTCCCCAAACTTGAACACCAGAAAACTCAACATATCTCTTCATTTGGTCTCAGTTTCATCCTTCAGAGATGGAAAAATGCAGGCAGATCGAAAAAACTTTACAGCAGAGCAATCCTCCCATTAGATTTTTAGGGAAGTGTAAAGAAAAGATCCAGCCCTGAGATAAATGGGTTTGTCTGTATGGGCTTGCCTGCCTTTGGCTAGCCTGTTAACGCACTGGAATCTATAGAGACGGATATGTATAGTTGGTTATGGAAAAAGGAGATAAACAACTTTGGCAACACACAGCTTGGAAGAAAACGGAATGGCAGTAAACAAGAATGGAAGTAAGGAATAGAAACAGTGAGCCTGGAAGGAGAGGGAGAAGAAGCAGTAATGGGGATGCGGTATGAAATCTTTTCTTTGCACTGGAACTTTGGGCTCTTTGGGTGGGATATTTAATATAAAGCCAGGCAAAGTACTAGCTTGCCTGTGTTACTAACCTTGTGCTTTGCTGGAAGGAGCTGGTACTGAAAGGGGTACATGCATGGAGTAATTTCCTCCAGTGACAAAGCTGATTTAACAGGTTTCCACCACATCAATTAGAATTAGAGCTAAGGAAAATAACTTTTTTTTCAACCCCTGATATTTTTTGAACTTGGATCGTCTCACTTGTCCAGTTTTTAATGCTGCCATGAAGAACTTGTCCTGCTGAGCATGAACTGAAGCACCCCAGCAGGAACAGCAAGCAGTGACAGAGGGTATCAGACGGAAATGTCCCCTGTGCCCCCAGAGAAACCATGTGCTTTAGGTACCCACAGCAGGTTTAAAGGGATTTCTCTCTCCTCCGCAGAGGGAGAGAGAGGGGATGACTCTGGGGTTTTGCTGTCCAGAAGCATCCAAAGGGTTTAAGCATCAAGCCCCAGTGAAATGTAATGGGCAGGAGGTGCCTGAATCCTTCAAACCCTTTGGGGTCACACCTCATTGGAGCCCAAGGAGACAATCCCCATGGGATGAGATGGGATGGGGCACCCATGACCACAGGAACCCAGCCTCCTTGCAGAGCTGAAGCGGCAGAGGCCACGTTGTGCTGGGGAGACCCCGGGGAGCACTGGGGAAGTGGGTTTATGAGGCTCCTTTGAGCTCAAAGCATTTTGTGAGGGTTGGGGAAGGGCTGCCTCCCTAGCTCCAGGTTGAAAGGAGGGCTGGAGGGAAGGGGTGGGAACCAGCAGCCATCCATGCCCTGGCCCCCGGCAGAAAGGTGGTGTGTTTGCCGCCTTCACCCCTCCCACCTTTCAGCCACATTAAAGCCCGATTATTCACGCTTGATGTCAGCGTGGCAGGGCCCCACTACCCACTGCTCCCAGATCCCTTCCCCGAGGGGCCAGATTACCCCAGCGTGCACTGGCCCATTCGGGGTGGGGTTTGTGGGGCACCTGGGCAGGTGGAGGCCTGCGGCCGGCATCCTCAACCCCACACAGCACCTGTTTCATCTGTCCTGTGTCCCATCACGCCATCAAGTTCAGTGATGGCAGTGGCTGTCAAGAAGTGGCTGTCCCTCGCTCTGCCATGGGCTGCGATCTCCCTGGGGTGATAGTCGTCAGCCCGGTGGGAGCCATGGCCGTGCCGCTCCCAGCAGGGTCACCCTGGGACAAGGAGACGAGGGGTAGCCAACTGCTCCACCAGCAGCTGGGGCACCAGGGATGATTTGAAAATTCAAGTGGAAAGCAAGAGGGAAGGGAGAGGACTGAATTGACCCTTTTTTCCCCTTACCATTCACATGCTTACAGATTTTTATCAGGCTTTTTAGCTGCAGGGCAGTGTGTTTCTTTATAGTTCCTTCCAAAGCGCTGCTGCCAAATCCAGGCTGTGGTTGCAGCAGCTGTAACCCATCCCCCAGGGCCTGCACACCCCTGGTCTGGAGCAGTTTGGTAGGAGTGCCGGAGAGCCCTTGCATAAGCCTGGTGAGGAGAAGATTTCGGTATCCTCTGAGGCCCCTGCGTGCACAGGGATGGGGGCATTTTGTAAGGGTTTTCACCAGATCTCACAAAATCAGTTTTCCAAAACACACCATGGGCTCGCCTGGGTGCAGGGTGCAAACACCTCTCTTCCCAGGATGGGATGTACCAGCCAGTTGATGGGAACCACAAGCTGCTGATGCTCGTGCGGTGCCAAGAGGCAAGTGAAAGAGGGTTGGGAGTGAAATCCACAGTGATGGGCGCCGGTACATACCCAGCACTGTTCCCTCCTCCCTGCCAAGCGCAGCGAGAGTGTCACATCGGTGGCACCGCGGGAAAGGGGCTGTGCAGCACCGATGAGTGGGGAGGGTGCAGAGGCAAGCCAGTGTTGAGAAGTTCTGCCCTCTCCCAGGGCTGAAGACAAGGGAGTCACGTTCTTGCAGGCAGAATTAGACACTTTTATGGCCTGTCTGGGGCTAGTTTCTCCCTCTCTTTTTTTTTTTTTCCACCCTTCCCCAGCGGAGACTTGTTCGTTTGTAATAGGAAGGTTCATTGTTTTCCCATCTGATATTTCTTTGATTACTTAAAAAGAAATCCTAGAGGCTTGTTTTCACAAAATAGTGATTGCATAATTGATGTGATTATGATGTATTTTGCTGTGTCACTGCAGCTCAGTTGATTATTTTAAGAAGCTCTGAGCACTGTTAACGCTGCCATGTGTTATGCGTGCATGGCTTGGGCTTTCATCCCCCTCCACATGTGTACAAGAGCTTTTCAAACACCATTTCCTCCCTTGGTGACTGCACAAGAGCTTCCTCAGCACAAAGGAAGGGATGCAGACCCACAAATGGCTGATACCCATGAAATGACAGATACTGCAGGGTGAGCTGCAAAGCTTTTTCTGATTTAAATAATGACTTGCTGGTGTGAATAATCTCCCTAAAATCAGATTTATCATGGAGGGGGGTACACAAGTAAAATCGTGAGGCCAAATTCTAGTCTCTTTCCC
>NW_010241134.1:44355-62794 GCF_000690775.1 Eurypyga helias
AAATGTACTGATAAGGCAAATGCAGACCAGCCAGATGGATTGGAAATACAATTCTTCTGAATACAAAAACGTGCAGCAGATCATTAATAGCAATTATTAATTGTGACCTGAAAATGTATCAGTTAGCCACAGGTAGGAATATTTAAGAGCTCACCCAGGGAATCCTGGCGAGAGAGGATCGCCTTCCCTTTTCTTGGCTAGAACTTGTTAATTATTTTCAGCTTGAGGCTAGAGACCATACTAAGAGTCCTTTCTTTCTCCTGGTGGCATTTTTTTCATTTCTTTTCTGTATTCGCTTTTCATTTTAATTCAGAGATGAAACATTGCCCTCAGTAAAGCTTCTTGACCAAATTTCCAGATTTCTGAGCCTTTGTTTTTCTCAACATGTGTGCAATTTTCACTATTTTTGTCCAGTGGTGACCTCTGGAATTCCAGAATAATTTGCCCTCCCCTTCCTGGTGCCCTCACGTGACCCAGGAACACAAACATCTGAGAGACCTCTAGGCATCTTCACATCTGCTGGTATATAAGATCAGAGCCATTGTGTGATGTATTTTTAACAGCAGGTGTTGGGCTTGGAGAAGGGTGTGTTGGTTTTTGAGGGGCTGGGCAGAAGCTGCACTTAATTCTTAGTTCCCAGGCTATTTAGGTACAGCTTAAAAACACACTTAATCTGTTTGTACAAATTTAACATTGTAAAACCACAATAAGGAATTGCTAATCAAGTGCAAGCCTGGATTTCGTTTCAGCTTTGCATCATTGCTGTCCTAAAAAAAAAAAAATACCCACTCAAACCGAAAAAACAACATCAAACTTTAAAGCTGAGTCCAAGACTCTAGTTTACAACTTATTTTCATGAAATACTATTGATTGATTACTTGAAGCCTGTTAATTATTATTTAGTCACGGTTTTCAACACAAACTCCTTACAGCAGCAAAACAAACAGTGTGGATGTTTTATCTTTTGCCAATTAACACAGTTTGAACATGACTTAAAATAGGCTGTTAGCTCAGGGTCTGATTCACGACTGCATGTCTCCCGTTTGTGCTGCTGTAATTCCGTTGATTTCCGTGGCATTGTGGGAACCTCAGTGCAAAGTAGAGAGAAGAGCTTCTTTTTAATTGACACCTCTCCTCCATGTGTAAAGGAGTGCATGGTACACCGAAGCCTCACACGTGACTCTCTTCCATTGTCCATTAGTAGAAATTTAGCGTCTAAATTAAAGAAATGGTATAAGAAGAATGTTTTCCCCAAAATATCATTGAAATCCTATTTTCACAGAAATCTCTCTCAATTTTTTTTATCAGACAAATCTACAATGGTGCTTAGTGTTCAGTTATCTGCCAGGTATAAATGGCATAAATGGATGATTACTTTAAATACATCTTGTCTGAGAAGGGAGTTATGGGACCTCACAAAAGCATCAAGCTGTGACTACTTTCAGGAAATCACCTGGAAATAAATAAGATGATAAAGGTTGCTTGCAAGTCCTTAGATTCTCATTGCCTTTTTAGGCAGATAATTGAATTCAGTATGAGCTGTAATTCCTTTCTGGTATCACTAAGGAACAAATTATTTATTATTTGGGAGAAGAGACTGAATGACCTGAGGGTCCTTTCAGTCGCAGTATCTGTGATTATAAATTCTCATGGCACCCATCGCATGGGTATATCCACATTAAAATAAAGAGGGAGATATTAGCCTTGTTGAAGTTGGCAAGATCTTGTTGGTGATGGTTTCACCAGTAACAGGGTTTCACCTGTCCACTCTTTTAGGCTACATTTGAATCTTATCACACAACCTCATTGCAGCTTTCCAGTATCTGAAGGGGGCCTAAAAGGGTGCTGGGAGAGGACTTTTTACAAGAGCCTGTAGTGACAAGACAAGGAGTAATGGGTACAAATGAAAACAGGGAGGTTTAGATTAGATATCAGGAAGAAATTCTTCACAGAGAGGGTGGTGAGGCACTGGCCCAGGTTGCCCAGAGATGTTGTGGATGCCCCATCCCTGGCTGTCTTCAAGGCCAGGCTTGTTGAGGTTTTGAGCAACCTGGTCTAGTGCAAGGTGTCCCTGCCCATGGCAGGGGGGGTGGGACTAGATGATCTTTAAGGTCCCTTCCAATCCAAACCATTCTGTGATTCTATGATTCTATGAACCTGTTGGATTGTCTCTGACTGGAGTCAGAATAGCTATTTCTGAGTAGTTATTTTTAATAATGTGCCATGTGGGGGTACTTCTGAAATGCAAATCCTTTACTGTGGATAGGCTCAATCTTCTCTTGATTCATCCCAGATGCTGGGTGTTGAATTTGTATCCTCCTTTATTCCAAATTTTCATATAGAAAGGCACAAAGGGGATGCGTATGGACCTGACATCTCAGGAGCAACCCAAAATGCCCTGCCTCCTCCCAGCAGCCTTTTGCTAGTACTGACATGCCACTTACTGTCTCAGAGCCCAGCAAATAGCAGCCTAACATGACTGCATGCATCCATGCTGTGGCACTGGTCAGGACCCACATGTTGCCCTCTCCTCGCCCTCTTCAGCCCCATCAGGCTTCAGCAGGTGAGATATGGCATGCCAGCAGGATTCAGATACTTTACTTACTTGCAGCAAAGTATGCATGGTCAGAGACATAGCTTTCAGATGACCAAAGTAGTTTCTTGAAGGATGGGATGCCTGCATGTGAAGTTTCTTTTAATTTCTTCTTTTTTCTTTTTCTTTTTTTTTTTTTAAGTTATCCCTATTCTACAACTGGGAAAATGGTGTTATTGCCTGTCTCGGCATACATCAGGGTCTCATCCTCGGAGCTGCTGGACTTCATGGTGCTGCAAATGCTGTTTCCAGTCCTGTGTGCTGCATTCCCAGAATGATACAGGACAACCAGGAAGGTTTCATGGAGCAACCATGGGAAGGGCTGGAGGAAATAGGACCTCTGAAGGAAGGGCAAAAGCATTGAGGTTTATTAGCTTACTTAAAAAAAAATGCTAAGAAGTGACAAAATGAGTCTATGCTGAAGGCTGATGCAAAGAGGAAAGGAAAGATTTGTTCTGCATGCTTGTAGGGGTTAAAACAAGGTTTGAGCTTCACTGGGAAGAATTCATAAAGAGTAAGGGTAGCAAAGCAGCAGAGAAGGTTGCCTGAAAAACTCCAGAGCTCTTTAAGAAGAAATCAGTGAGGACTGGATGACAGTTACAGCTCATTTTGCCTTGGGATGTGGTATCTGCAGAGCTCCCTATCACTCATATATGTTTTTAGTGATTCTGAGAAGAAAAACAGTTTTTCCATTCCCTTTGATGTAAGTAGAATCAGAAACAAAGTAGAGGAGGTGTCTGCCTCAGCAGAGGTGCTACTGGTGGTGGTAGAGGATGGGTTTGGGAAAGCTCTTTGTTAAGGTACTCAGGCTGAACAGCCCCCAGTCTAGCTGCCCTCTTGGTCTTCTCCATCCAAGGCTGTGGAGTGCTTGCTGTGGATGATGTCCTACGTCCTGTAATGAGATACAGCAATGGACATCTTCCCCAAGAATAGCAGACACACATCACCATTTTGCAAACACCACTATCTTTAATGTGTTTGGAAATACTTTCCAAACATTTCTACTCCCAGTTAGTTGTGTCCATAGGGCATTATGAAACCTTCAGTGATGGTGCAAATTCGTTTTACACTAATATTCTCTCCATAACTCATCTGAACTGACTCAGAATAATTTCTAAGAAATATTAAAATAATTATGACTTGAACTCCAGAGATCTACTCTTGTGCAGCTTGGTCTTTGCATCTTTCACAGCACAATAAGCCTAACCAATAAATCAGAGAAGCTGTGGGACAGCTATCCAGTCAAAGTAGTGGTGGAGTCACAACAGGCATACAGGGCCCTTTCATGTGCCCCGCGATGTTTTTAATCTCCTGGAAACTTGCTTCATTCCACTTAGAATACAATTTGGGTTAGCCTTCAGACACTGAGGATGCTTTCAGACAGTACCCAGCAACCTACACATCTGTCCTGAAGCAACAGAAACATTTTTTTTTTTCCCCTTTCATCACCATTCCCAAGAGACTAGAGGCCAACCATCTCCTCCTGTCCTCTGCCAGACTTCTGCAGTTGTTAAGCATTGTCTCTCACCCTCCGAGCAAAACAGCCAGGGCTGGTACAGCAAATTCACCACTGGCAGACCTAAAATATCTCTTCTGGATTTCATTACAATGATAGGATACGATGACAAGGGAAGGGGCGGCTAAAATCCCAAGTGCTTTTAAGATAGAGTTTGAGTGAAAGATGAAAGGTGGTACCTGCAAAAGAACGAGCAGGATTTGGTAACAGTATATGCCCTTTGTTCCTATGAATAAAGCTACGGAAGGTCCACTGATGCTCAATAATCAGATTGTTGGGACCTGACATGCCCTACACACGTTGTCCCAACAAGGAAGTGTCATGGGAACACACAATCCCATTCTTGGACACTTCAAGTCTGGTTAATGCACTAGCTAAGGCGAGTGAGTGATTTCCAGAGAAGAGTCAAGAGGTCTCAGGTGGCATTGCCTCCTGAAACTGAAGCTCTTTATATAGCATAGTAAGGTGGTTGTGCTAGGAAAAAGAGCCAACAAAAAATAGCATGCTAAGCAGGCAGGAGGAAATTATGAGAACATAGAAAATCTTAAGCCTTGTCCTTCAAAAAGAGTTTGCTGCCCTGTCCGAGTTGGTAGACAGCACATCTCTTGCCTCTACATCAGCAAATTCTCCCTCTTACAGTTAGTGCTTATGCTGACCCTTTCAGAGAGGATACAGCCAGAGGAAGAGCATAACTCTCACTTCAGTAAATCCAGCTAGCCTTTTCATCCATGATGATTGCAGCTGATTCCTCTCCTCCTTTTCTCCCCACTCGGCCCAATGATTACCTCCTGACTGGCCCATACGCAGGGGCATCTTCAAGAGCAGGAGTACCTTCAACCACAGAAATTACTTGAGACCAGAGCCTGTAAGACAGACAGTCTTCCCTCACCCGAAGGGGATAAACCTCATCTCATACATGCTGTGTGGGTGCTCTGACCACTGAACCACAGAGATTCACCACCGTTTTTCTTACTGAGCTTTGCATGGAGCCTGATTGGGAACGTGCGCTCTGAGAATGCATGTCAGGTCATGCCTGGCAGGCAGGGGAGCAACACTTTCTTTGCAAACCCCAGAAGGGCTTAGATGTGATTTAGGTGCTCCGAGGCTCACACTGTTAAAACCTTGGCAAGTCCTGGGCCGATATTTAGGAATTTTTCTGGCAGGGAAATAGACACCTCCGGGCATATGCAGCCGCTCAGTGAGAATGCGAATGGTGGTGCTGAGAAGTACAGGGGCAGGTAAGTAGTACTAGGTGAGTAAACCCTTGTGAATCTAGTCCAAATCCACTGCATGTAAATAAGGATAATATCTGAAATGCTGGAACAGTGTTCTGAAGGAGGTTTAGACTTGAAAAGGAGGAGGTTAATAAAACCAGGAGCAATCTAATGGAAGAGAAAAATTCCATTTAATGAGCTCATCCGGTGAGGGTTGTGTAGCAATATTTAATCCTCTGTTAAAAATCAGACCCCCTGCACTTGTAGATTACCCTGAGTTACAGAGAAGGGTGGCTAGAACATGACTGGCAGAATTGATCGTGTCCTGAGGGTGGGATGAAATCTTACACTGTGTTTATGTAAAAACACAAGTGCTTCTTTGCCTCCCTCCAACCTTGATGCATAGAATTGCTTTGAGTTGCAAGCAGGCTAATTAATCTGATCTGTGCCTGCTCGTCAAATCTTTCTTGTGGTAAGAGCATTTCTTGATGTTTCAAGTGAAAATTATTTTATTTTGGAGAAAATTGCCTTGTGTTTCAGATTTGGGGTTACCCAACAGGATTTTGGGTAGGAAAAGGCACCCTGCTGCAGCAGGCTGCCCGTTTGAGGGCCAGAAGTGGTGCCTCCCATCCTCATTTGGCATGGGGCGTGCAGATGGACATAGCATGACACTTCCTGAGAACTCAGCCCTGTTCAGCTCATCTCTCATAGCATTGTAGATGCTGCTTTGTTAATACCTTATGGGCTGCTACAGCCCCGAGAGCACATTGTGTGTCTGCAGCCTGCCTTCTCTTCATCCCCCTTGCTGAGTCTTAGGGCAGTCAAGCTAGGCACCCTTCTCAAAGGTCCTTTGAGTTTTGGTTCATGCAGCCAGCATCTGTTTTAAGTCCTGTGATAGGAATGTTAGAGTTTAGACTTAGAGTTAGCTGAATCTGGGCAAAATATCTTATCCATTACTAGAAGCTGAGCTGCCTTTGTTGTTGTCAGCAAAACATGTTTTTCTTCTTGGCCTGTCTTTTCTTTTGTGTGGCATCTACATTTTGATGTGGAGAGGGTCTTTTAGCATGCAAATGTATCTAACCTCAACAGAATAGTTCTTGTTGGATGCAGTGTGTTTGCACAGTGGTGTTCTGGAAGAAAGCAGATTTTTCCTATGATGCACAGATCGATTCACCTTAACCCCAGAAATGGGTGCTATTGTTGTTGCTTTTCTCTGCACACTGTAGAATAAATACAGGGGAAGAGCAAACATGAAATAGATTTTTTCAAACAAGCTCCAGACAGAACAATGGATGAAATGAGTCTCTTCAAGGTTCCTGTGTCATCAAATGTTATTGTTGACACTCTGAATGTAGCAATAGTTGTTACGCTAATTAGAGTGGTGTAGTTCTAGAAACAGGAACTGTGAAAAGACTGTGTCTAGAAGGTACTAATAATCTTTTGATACCTGTATTTTTGCCATTCTTTATTATTATAATGAGAGCATTAATGTGCAGGGGAGAAATCATGTGTGTCCTTAATAAAGAAAGAAGCAGCACAGTTGTTATCATCTTGAGTATCATATTCATTTAAAATCAAGTAGGCAACTCAAAGGTTAAGAGGTTTAATGTTCCTGAACTGTACAATTGAAGCACTATAGTCCAGGTTATTGTTAGCAATTATTCAAAGTGCTTGGGGGTTTTTATTAGTAACTTCATTTCAGAAACTTCAAAGTCCCTCACAACTTCAGCCGGCATTGCAGTGTGACCATTTAACAGCCAGACACTTCTGCATGAAGTGCATCACAAGATGTTGTCATGACATAATTTGCTCCCAGCTAATTATATGCTGTTAGATAACCATCCTCAAACAATCTTCAACCTCTCTTAAGTTTCTTCCGTATCTTTCCAGTGAGAATCAGAAAGTTTAAGAAGCTCCGTATTTAGAGATTAATGTGATCTTCCTCATGCATTCCTCCCAACATGAAGAATATGCCATTTATTTGCAGCTTTTCCAAGCACAAGAAATGTGGGATTTACTACAACAGATAGTGTACCAGTAAGCCTGTTGGACAGTGTGATAAAAACAATGAGGCACAGAATGAGTATTATGGTGAAGAAATACTGAAGGAAATAAGCTAACTGGAGGGAAGAGAGGAAGCTTAAAGAGGAATTACAGATAGTTCAGGAGTGTGTTAAAGCTGAACTCTACATCTTAAACACAAGCAACCATAAAAGCTGAATGATATAGTTGATTATGACATACCATCCACAATTAACCTTTAAAAATAATATCCCTGTAGTAAACGGGGGAGGTGGCCTACATGCTGGAAAAGATGTGTATGAGCCTCAATCAGCCCAAGGAACTTGAGGACACCTTTGCAGGAACACTACAAAACCTAAGAAGTACACTAAGAGAAAGATGGCCATTTACCGAAAGGCCAAGGTTTCAGTCTCTCTTGCCTACTTTAAAATCTTAAAGTCTATAATCCCTCCAGGATATTCTAGAAGCGATAAAACTGCTGGGTGTTTTGTATTACTTCTCTTCCACTTGATCAGTCACAGCTGTGTTATCTTCCATAATAGAGGCTTATTGGCAAATACATGTACTACGGGATGGGTGTTCCCAGCCAGGTTCTTAAACTCACAGCCTTCTACTTTAGTAGCTAATTTACAGCTGCTGCCTATAAATCAAGACCTTTCAGTTGTGACTGTTTAATCTGCTAACACGATTTATGGAAGTTACAGCTTAGGCTCCATTTGAGCAGCATCAGTCTGTATCAGCTGTATCTCAGCCAGCTGAGTTTCTTTCTAAACTCCAACAAAACCCAACCAGAGAGTGAATTTATTCCTATTTAGGAAAACACAGAAGGACCACTATGCCAAGCCGCATGGGCATAGTTTCTTTGCCTTTATTGATATGCACATCATTCCAGTTTTACTTTATTAGTTCAGAATTTTGAAGTTTCTTTAGCCTTTGCTACGATACATACATTTGTGTTTAAAGCAGTCTTTTCATGGCATAGTCTTTCCAGACCCTTTCAAGCCCTTGTAAAAAAAAAAAAAAGCCACCAGTATTTCCTCGTACATTGTGCCCCATATGGAGAATAAACAAGCTTCATGACATAATTCACTGGTCAGCAAATCAAGGGTATTGGTGAACTGAGACAGAAATTTAGCTCCACGGTACAGTTCCCTCACTTTTTGACAGCACATCATGGTCTCAGTCAGCAGTTGAAGCCTCCTTGCTATTACACAAGGAAGGACACTATCTGATGTAGCTGAGATGCAGTTCCTTCAGGATGGATAAAATAAAGTGCAAAGAAAAAAATGGGGCAGAGCTGAGAAGCGGAATGAAAGACATCACCCTTACCAACATTTTCCCTGATGTAAAGATGCTCCAGTGATGAAGCCGTGTAGGAACCCCTTAAAATGAGCTCCTGGCCTATGTGCAGAAGTAACCTAGAAACCAGAGTGGCTCCTTGGGCTCTGACAGTCTCTTGCAAAAAGCTTCTTCAGGGCCCTGCATTGGCCCTGCTGAGGGTGAGGGCTGGAGGTGCTGGGCCCCAGCAGTATCATGCTGACTAACGCTGGCCCGTGATGATGGGGACTGTGGTGGGGACACCTTCCTCATTCAGTAAGTGTCACAAATCACCAGCATTACAAAGAAGAAAACCTGAAAGAGAAAATATCTGTCTGTGCTCCTCTAACTAGCTGGTTCCCCTGACCTCTGGCATGATCCCATCCTTGTGTGATTGACTCATAACCAGTTCTGCTTTGTCCAAGCCACAGCTGCGTCAAGGCACAGTGAAAGCCAATCAACCCTACCAACTTTGTCTGTGTTTCATGACAGTTTAATCACTGAAGACTCTCTCCATGTTGGAATATTTCCTCTTGAGGTTTCGGATAGCAGGATTATATCAAGGCAAACAGAACCCAAAAGTGAAAAAGGCACCTGCGCTCAACCAAATCCTTTGGAATCAATGCAAAAACACCTTTCCTGTTGCCTTTGCAGCGAGCATGCATACTTGCCGTGAGCCCTCCACCTCATGCAGTCTCAGTGGCTCACAGTTCAGCTGAAACAGCTGCATTTTACGTTCTATTCATTGACGTCAGTGATGACATAAATTAGAGGATGTAGCCGAGAAAGATAGTCAGTGTCACCATCCACGTCATCTGAGATGAAAAAAGGGTACTGGACAGTCTGAACTGATGGCAAACCTATTATTCCCCGGGCCAGATTCACTCTGGTGGCAATCAGGAATTAGTACAAAGTATTCAGAGTTAGACTACTCTGTAACCAGGCTGACTAAAAACAGGGTCAGAGGAACAATTTCTATTCCACCAGTGCCTGTTTCAGGTTATAAATCTGAGCGCACAGTGTCGTATTTTCCTCTGCATCATATTTTTAAACCATCTAATAGTATATGGGTGATGTAACTCAAATTGTTCTGTTGAGATTCACAAAAAAAAGAGCAAAATGGAAAGATAATAGAATCAAGTACCCAGCACTGCTAACGTGGGACCTGAGTGCTTTCACCCTTCGCTGGAACTACCATCCAGAGATGCTTGTTCACCCTTTTTGTTAAAAATAGCTAATCAAACCAATATTATTAATGTGTACAAAAAACTTATCCAGCGCACAAGTAACACTGCTGTATGGAAAACACTTTTTTCAATGATGTTACAAAAATTATAGGTCATTGCACCCACCAAAGTTATTTTAGCAGAGCTATGCTGTTAGCACTGGAACTAAGCCATGTTTTCATAGTCAAATGATAGGCCTTTTCTAAGGTCATGCCCACCCAGTACAAAGCCTACTAAGTGCTTCATTGAAAAGGCTAAATGGAATTCACACTTCTCAGGCAATCGTTTTATTATGATCAGTATGAGTATTCACAATGTAATTTTTTAAATCTTGGAAATAAAGCAGGCCAGTATCTAAGAGCAATCATATTATGTGTCATGTTGAAAAGCTCGTGATTTCTGGCTTTCACTTTCAACATATAACACTCCATACAATGAAATTAACATTTGTTACCTTACTCTGGCCTTTCAATCACATGCTTCTGGCTTAAAGGTTGCAGAAAAAAAATTCCACTTAAAAATAATAGAAATCAAGATTTCACTTTTTCATACTGAGACCTACCAACACTCACATAACATTAAGCATCATGTAAGTGGTATGGAGCCTTTAAAGAAAGGACAGCAAAATGTCAGTGCATGAATTTAGGATTTTTCAGAATTCACTGGGTCTTTCGCTTTTAGTACCTGGTTTAGGTAAATCTAGGCCATAACATGGTGCATGTATGCATGAAACCAGGCTTTTCATTATCTACCACAAACAGATCTTCTTACTCTAATAACCTAGTTAATAGATAAGCCACAAAGACGTACTTCTAGGTGGTGCTAGGCAGGTGGATGCTCTACCTCAGCATCTAGCTATCAACAGGGTCTCTCTGCAGGAAAAGGATTTCATGGCAGTTCAATGAACAGCCACTGACATTCTCCATGAGCTTGTCTAAACCTTTTCTGCATCACAAATACCTCCAACCTCTGTGACAGCCTGGGCAATGCATTCCCCAGCATAGCCACACAGGTATATAAAGGGCAGGGAGCTGCTAGCAGCCTGGTAAGTTCACATGGTCTTGCAAGGTTGTCTGCCTTGACTTCAGTAAGACTTTTGTCACCTTCATGCATGGCATTCTTTTAAGCAACCTAGGGAGAAATACCAGAGGGTAGGTGCATAACTGACTGGGTACCATACCCAGGGAGAGTTTAGTGTTTCAGCACTAAAATCAAAAGATAACTCAAATACAAAACTCTCTCCTGCCAGATTCTCTCTTAAACACACTGCTTTTTTTCCCCTTTAGGGAGCTAAAAAGTATGCTCAGTAAAGCTACCAATAATACGATACTGCAGAGATTGCTAGCAGACTGGAGGACAGGCTTGAATTCAAACTGATACAGGCAAGCTAAAGAAATAGGCCTGGAAAAAAAGGCAGGAATTTAATAAAGATGTGCAAAATGCTCAGTTCAAGTAACAATGGTCAAGCAAAAGCACAAGATGGAGAAAAACTGGTTAGGGAGCAGTTCCTCAGAAAAGAAGGCAAACACTGTAACCGATCACAGGCTGAGTGACTCAATCCTGTCATGCTGTTGCAGAGAAGTCAGATTTTGTGTTAGGTGTCTGCTCCTATACAGAGGCACAGCTGGCTGGGCATCTGCAGTCATCCTTCTGCTCCACGATGCACTAGTCCAGCCTCAGCTGCAAGGATGTACTTACATTTGGCTACTGTGCATCAGGGAATGCAAGGACCCCTCGGAGACATCCCAGAGGAAAACGATCCAAGGTGTCCTTCAAGGAGGGACTGAGGAAGTATCAAAAGAGTTAGTTAGGCTAGGAACTCTGAAGGAGAACCATCTTCAAGTATGTAAGAGGCCATTGCCAGGAAGAGAAACACCTGACCTCTCTGTCTGAAGCGTCAAGAAACAGCAACATTAATTGTACTCAGAAAGACTCAGGCTAAGCACCTTCCTAACACTACAGATAGTGAAACGCTGAGGTTCACTGACTGGCAAAGTAGTGAAGCACATATTATTATAAATCTTATTAACCGATTGGACAAACAGCCCTCAGAGTCAGCATGGATATGGTGAGTTGGCCTTCCAAGTCCCTTCCAGCCTTTCCCTTTGATTAGCCTGGATGTGCATCATGTCCATGGGGACTTACTTGATGTAGAGTCTTTGCAGGGCAGTTTCTCAGGCTATCTAGAGAAAGCAGCTTTAATAAATAGGCAGCAGGATTACTCCCAATATGTCTGATAGGGATGAAAACCACCTCTGAGAGACAGGAATCTTCTTGTTCAGATAGGCTCCTGGTTTGGTTCCTTCTTCAGGCTTAGCCCACCACTGGAATCAAAGGCCAGCTTTTCAAACGGCTTTTGTGATATCACAATTGAGGGGAAAAAAAAACCAACCCTTTGCATTCCCTTTTGTTTTTTAACACTAATTCATTCACCCTAGTACCAGGGTCCAGAGGTTCAAATCACGTTGCACATATCAGTGCCATCTTCAGATGAAAGTGTTTGTCATGTAATGACTCAAAACTGTGTTGTAGCAATTGTGCTTGTTTACACCAGTGCATGCCAGGGAAAGCAGGGGGTATAATTTACAGTGCCTCCATTATTATTTATAAAAATCTCAGGTTTCATGGCTGGGAGGTATGGAATTTATACAGATCAATGGTAATGAGCCATCACTAAAAGATGAAAACATAGGTCCATAGTCCTTGGCACTGTGCATTAAGTGCCAATAGTTCATTAAGTCTGACCCAGGAGGGGAAAGGTGGGGTCTGCCTTCTCAAGAGGGCTTGTGATTTTAAAAGAATCTCTCAATCTAAAAAGGATCTTTCCAGCAAGATATGCCATTTTCATCCTTGGGCACGCAAAGATCAAGGGAAGGCCATGAGTCCATGGTCATAAAGCATTTTTTTTAAAACTTCTTAATCTCCTTTACTTTGGGAAGTGCTAAGATCTGGTCTCCTTTACTTTGTCTTCTTTTATTTAGTTATGAACCCAAAGCCTGGGTTCTTTAGAAAAGATGAAAAATTGCTTTGAAGTTAATCTTAGATGTAGAAGCAAACCCTGACCGCAAAAATGCTTTCAAAGGGTCACAGCACGGTCTAGAGATGGAGTTGTCCTGACATTTCCTAATATTGGGGATAAGGCAAATTCCTTTCACCTTGATGTGAGATATTGAACTCAGGTTTTATGGGTTAAAAATTGTATCCTACAAAATTAAACTTTAGGATGACTTTTTCCTTCATTGGTCTCAGCTTTTCTACACCCAGATCTTCCAAGGGTGATTCTGAACTTGTATTCACCACAACTACAGCTTTGGAGTTGTGGGTTTACAGCACAGACATCACGGAGGTGGTTTTATCATGAGATCCTGTAACCTTTTCCCAAGCAGTTACCTGGCTGTCGGACCCGTTGCAGCCTGGAATGTGTTGTCCCACTAACCTCTCCCTCCTGCAGTGCTGTCCTCACAGCAGTGACCACCAGGAACATTTCAGTTGTTCCAGAGCAATGACAGCGCCTCATTCAATGAAAGATTAATCATTCCCCCACAGCTTCCCACTCACTCTCAGCCAGCAGCCCCCCTCTGCCTGGGTGCACCCTCCACTTACCCACAGCCACACCATGGCATCTCCTCCAAGGGTATGGCTCAGAATATTTTTCCCTAAATGTGTAATTTATAGAACACTTTTAGATTCCCTGGTCAGGCTTCTGCAAGGTTAAAAGGACATTTGTCTGTATAAGAAGGACAATGCAGAAAAGGGCATCCAAGTTGGCTCTTGGGTGACGTTCACAGGGAAGCTCTTGGCAGACGTTCACGATGCAAGGACTCTTTTATATGGATGGACTTTCCTCCTGGGACTGCCCAGGTGCTCTCTGAATGATGCAATAAAAAAAGCATCACCGATTCTTCATGGAGAGGGTGGTGAGGCACTGGAACAGGTTGCCCAGAGATGCTGTGGATGCTCTATCCCTGGATGTCTTCAAGGCCAGGCTGGATGAGGCTTTGAGCAACCTGGTCTAGTGGAAGGTGTCCCTGCCCATGGCAGGGGGGTTGGAACGAGATGATCTTTAAGTTTTCTTCCAACCCAAACCATTCTATGATTCTATGATCTAAATGCAACCAGTGGACTAGAGTGGCAGGACCATGGCAAGTGGGAGGATTGACACTTATTTTGGGGTGAGAAATGCCATGTGGTGTGTCAGTGTCCACGCAGAGGCAGGCTGTGGTTTCTGAAGCTTCAGATGGTCATCCAAAGGTGGTGTGACTTACGCTAGGGAAGACTTTGATGTGTTGTGATTTGGTTGCCTTCGGCATGGAAACCCTTGTTATGGTGGTTCTGTATTTTCATTTGAAGGCATATTAAACCATTTTATTTTAAAGATCTATCAGATAAATGGTAGAGCAAGCCTTTGAGCATGCTGGTGATGCATGCTTTAAGTTACTTTATCTCTGGGAATGGGCCAAAGTGGTTTCTGTCTGTGTGCGTGTGCCTGTGTAATTAGCTAACAAATTCAGACGCAAATAAAACTAACTAGGCAATAAATGCAAATAATCAGGGCCACGATACACATCACTCTCAAAACAGGATTCCTGTGCATTGAGAAGACACATGGACTGTAAAAATTAGTTGAGAAACTCCAACTTTCAGTTCAATGACTGGGAAGAGCTGTGGGGGAACATAGGTATCTGCCTAAAAACTGAGCAGAAAAGCCAGACCAATTTCTATGCACAAGGAAGTGCCTAGGACAGTAAAACCAATGGCAGAGGGTAGCTAACAGTGGAGAAGGGGGACCATGGTTTGCAGAGGTTTCTGGTTTGGAAGCAGCTTGCTACCCTGGGGCAGCTGGAAGGGCAAACGGCTGCTCCAGCCCTCACCTCTCCTGTCCCAGGCTTGCCATCTGGGAGTTCAGGAAAAAACACACTCAGGTCACCTGCCACCAGAGGAGATTTTTATATCTCACCTCTCTGGACTGAACAGGTGAGAGTCTGGGGACACACTCAGGCATTTGGCCTCCCCTCCCAAGCACTTTGGGGACAACCTCATCCCATGGGCCAGGCTTCAAAGCTTGCACCTCGGGTAGTGCCTGCAACACGTGGACATAACTTCCTGCAGCCGGCCAGCCCTGTGCATGCAGAGCCTTCAGGGACCTCCACCCAATGTTTTTTCCTACCCTACAACACAGGTGCCTCTGCAATGGGGCGGGGAAAGGGGGGCACTTTGTAAACCGATCTTCAGCCTTCCTGCCCTTGTGTCACCTAACATGAACCAGGACACGCTACAGTCGTGCGGATTCCCACTGCCTGTGGTAGCCCTTGTTACAATCATTGGAGTTGTTGCCAGCATTAGTAATGATGGAAAAATTCAAGGAGGAAGCCTGGAGGGCAGTCTCCTGAGACACTTTCTACAGATGCTTTCCCAGAATGAGACAATTCTTTCACAATATACAGTGGTCTGTTTCTCATCCACCCCAATATGGAGGTGGGAGAATTTGTAGGCAGCCACTGCTGGCACACCCGGGCAATGCCACATGCTGCTGGGAGATGCAAGGGAACGAATACACACGGAAATATGATGCCGTCAGAGAGAAATATTGCTGTAGTATTTATTAGCATAATTTGTGAAGCAGACAACACCCACTGCAAGATGCAAATTAAAACAGAAATGTGTGGAAACTGTAAAGCTTTTGCGGGACAACTGTTGTAATCCCTTGCAAAGTTTCATCGCAAAGAAGAACAAACATCACAGAAATATTGAACAACTTTTTTTACTGTTCATAGCCTTTTCTATTCTCCAAAGAGTAGGTTGGAGCCCACCGGGGGACAGGACACCCCGTGGCCTCCCTAGCTACTTCTCACTCCATTGTTTTCATCCCCATCGCCTTATCTTGCACCAGAAGTTGACGCTTCTTTTTGAATCCCAAGAGGAAAGGCACTCACATTTTCAAGACAGATAACTATTTATTAATATGGTCACATGTAACGTGGCAGGGAGTTATAAAACTCGATGCCCTACCTGACGATGGGGAGTCCATGATGGTGAGATGGGCTGCAGTGAGAGTGTGAACACAGTGCACAGCTCTGTGTTCCCGTGTGCTTTGATAGTGTCCAGCTCATGCTACAGGTTCACTCATCTCTCACAGGAAGAGGCTGAATCCCTGATCAAGCTGGTTTTCCACACATCCCAGGTTTCCACAGCAGACTGTTCCCTAGCATCAGGAATGTGGCCATGCCATCGTGCTGGCTGGAGAAAGTCCCAAGCACAGAGAGGCTGATGTAGTCTTTTTGAGTCCATTCTCTCCATTATCTCCATCCATGACATAAGCCACAGCCCCATGTCACACTGGGTAGCAGGGGATTCAGTGAGCCCAGCAGATACTTTTTCAGTAGAAGAATTGTGGGAACAGTCAAAAACAAGTCAGAATTTTGAAACACAATCAGTTCTGGGCTTTCAAACACAATAATTTTAATCAACAGTTCACAACTGCAGTGACAATGGGTCAGTCCAGTTGTTCTTGAGGTTTACACTGAGCTGTAGTTTTGCTTGGAAACATCACTGATAGCAGAATGGACATCTCCTACTAATTCCTGAAAGGGAGAAAATTACTCTAATGAACACCTCCAAACACTGAAGGGGAAGGCAGGTTGGTAAAAAGAAATTGGTTGTGCCAAGTGTCCCCCTCCCTCATTTTGCCCCTGTCCTCTCCAACATTTATGCTCCTCACAGAATGTGCAAGAGCATCCTGCAGCACTTTTCCACAGTCGCCTGCTTCAGAAGGAGATGCATTTGAAGTTGTCCAGTGAATTATAATTTAAGTAACAACAAGATCTCACCTACCCATCTTCTAAACACTTCTGAAATAGAAATATTGACAGAAAGCTAACTATTCTCAAATGCCACAAATTTACCCAAACTATCTGTGTACAGTTTACACTTAATTTCACAGTCAACTGCAAGTTGACTCCAAATCAATGATTTGATTCTTTTTCTACCTGTGTTTGCAGAAGCCATATGAACTAGTGGCTAAAAAAGATAAGGATGTATTAATAAAATTTTCCAAGTCCCCAGTAAGAATTTATTTCAAATGCTGTGTGCCACTTTGAGGTTCCCTTTTCATGAAGGAGCTTGAGCTGGTGCCCACAGCCAAGTAGAGTCATATTCTGTGGTCCTTGAAGTACCTTTCCAGTCCTGTTTTCCTGTGTGACATGAGAATGAGCTGAATTAATTTAATTTTTTTGTGACTGTTCAAATTATTCCAAAGTACAACCTCACTAAAGCATACAGAACCTCACATTTAATTGTAGCATATCTCATCTGGGTTAAAACTACGGATCAGGATGCAGGCAAGGACACAAGCCCGCTGCCCCAGAAAGGGCTACTCCCACACAGAGTGGAGCAAGCTGCCTTCTTCTGGCTGGTCCATGGTAACCCTCCACCCCTGCACATCAACAGCATCTGCTCCCCTCAGCATGCTGAGAGGTAGCAGCTTTTGCAAAGCAGCTGATGAGAGGCAGCTTGCCAGGAGGCATGGGATACACAAGTTCCCAAGAGCTCCCAGAAGCATAGGATACAAATAACCACCTGACATTGCTGGTTCCTGTGACTTTTCTCTTTTGAGGGTTCAGGGGATGGATGTGTTTGTAGCCCATAATCTTAAGCATCTCACACAGCGTCCATGTTAGAGTACCAGCTATCTTGGCCATACAGGCAACGACTCCTCCAGTGCACCCATGGTTGGCTGCTACAGCCAGCCATCCTCCAGACAGCAGTCCCTCCCCAGTACCCATGCAGGAGAGCCTGCCTGCCTTGCTTTGTCACCCACGCTGCATGCCTCGGATTGCATTACAAACGTACCCATGCACACCTGCACAGCCCTTCTTCCCTTTCGCCTCCTCCCCTCAGGTCCAAATGCATCCATGAGTCACTATGGGAAGTGCACCTGGTGAACTCAAAGCTACAGCACCAAACTACAGCACATCACAAAGCAGCCCCGCACGAAAGCTGGGCACTGAGACAGCCAACTGGTCGGATTGTCATATCTGGAGGGTTACCGACTTCACAGTGTTTTCCAAGCAATGGTAGTTCTTTGCTTTATGAGTTTGACAGACATCTAAATTTTGAAGTGGTACATTAAAATTTACATCTTTGATGTCATGTGATATGTCTGAGTGAATAAAAAGCAAATAACTGAGTTGTGATTAGAGAGATGGAGAGGTTATTTATAGTTTAAAGGTTGCTTTTAATCTACAGACGTATCTGGCATCAATTGGAATAGAGGAGTGTAATATGATCACAGAGCAGGAGCATGAACATTTGTATTGGTGCTGTTTGTGCACGATTAAAAGGGATGGAGAAACTCAGGCATTAAGGAAAAATTGAATTGTCATAAAAACCAACAACATTTCAGTGTCCACGTATGGATGCATGCAGATGTGTTTAAATTGGCAGTAGCAGATGCTCCATTTACAAGGAATAGCCATAGTGGGCCTCACACATCAGTGAATTTTGTGTGAAGTTTATGTAAGAAACTAGATCCATCTTAGAATCATAGAATCAT
>NW_010241135.1:0-755 GCF_000690775.1 Eurypyga helias
GCACCCACGGTGGGCCTGGGGTGGGTGCTCCTCTCCCTCCCCCCAGGGAGGTGGTCTGAGGCAGAACACGCGTGTGTAGGTACATGAAGATGTATTTGAACTGAATTATATAGGGGGGGCTCTGTGTCTGTGTGTCTGTGTGTGTTGCTCAGGGAGAATGGGAGGAAACAGCCCACACACGCACACACACACACACGTGTTCTCTCCCTACATGTACATGTATAGACACAGAGCGAGTCATGGCCCCCTGCACATATACATATATAAACAGAGCTGTACATAGACACGCTCCTCTCACACGCTCCGTATGCATGTTCGTACACCGAGCGAGCTGTTCTCACACGCTACGTGTACACACCTATGGGCATCGATGCCTACGGGCTTACAGCCACAGACACGCCTCACACACGTGTCTCGATACACGCACATATACAGTGTGAGAGGGTCACACGTGGGTCTTTGTCACTATATACATATACAGGCGTATGTAGAACAGGGGTGATGAGAGAAGGCGAGTGTGCTGTTCAGATGCGTGAACAGTAGTCTCAGCACACGCGCACACACGGGATGTATACGGGATGTACACATGTACAGTGACACGGGGCGAGATGCCTGTCGGCCCTCTCCTACGCGCTCCCCTCGACCTCTCTCTGTGTGCACATACGTACACGCCGAGGGAGTGAGTGTGTGAGATCTCACACACAGACACACACATGCTAAGCCCCTGGACACGCCGAATTGCATGTACACAGCTG
>NW_010241136.1:0-2864 GCF_000690775.1 Eurypyga helias
GTTCTGCGAACAGTGTTCGGGTATTTCCATTGGAATCGACACACAAAATCAACTAGAATTCCTTTCTCGGTGCATTTTTCCATTAATTTGCTCACTTTGGAGGACCTAATTACCATCTTTATTTCAATCTTAATCGTTTACGGCGGGAGGGAAGAAAAATACCTGGTATGTAATTGCTCTGTGGTTCGATTCCCGCTGGGAAGTTGGTGTTTTCCGGAATGGAATGGGTATAGTCGTCAAGCGGCGGAAGCTCTGTTAGGATCTCAGCGTGCCGCGGCACCAAGACAGGAGGCAAGACTGGGAAAGCGAAATTCAAAGCGTTAGTAAAATCCTCAAAATAGCAAGTTAAAATGGGGGAAAATATCTAAACTGTTTAATAATTTTTTCCTACGTTTTGAAGGTTTTTTCCTCTCAGTACTGCTAATACGGCAATTGTGCTGATGGTTACTGGAAGGATCGGATTCTGGAATTTTCCCTTGAGTAAGATTATTCCATAATACTAAAGGTAAATTCTCCCTTGAGTAAGACTATTCCATATTAGAAAGGTCGTTTCTCCAGCCTAGACCGTACCGAGGGAGCTGGAAACTGCTAGCGGAACGGTTTATCAGGGGTCTTTGACGAATTTTTAATTATTTTTCAATCTTTTTACTGTCAAAAACTTCCCGGGGATGGTATTATCAAAAGCTGTAATTTTAAGGATTTCGACCTTCTGCCCAAAGAAAGCAAAATTTTGTCCCGTTTTTTAATTTGGAACGTTATGTTGCCCAAGGATGCCAAGCCGCCGCGACACTCAGCCGGCAGCCATCCGCCTTACCCGGCGTCTCCACCCTCTGGTAGTGGTAGGGGTTGACGCACACTTCGTCCTTTTTCAGGTGAAAAGCGAATTCGCAGTTTTCCGCGGCTTTAAGCTCGTGGTGACTGTGAAGGTCCGGCCAGCGCCACAAACGGCAGTAAATGACGTGCGGCAAACCTTTGCGATGGGATACCTGGAGACGGCCGTCGAGAGACCTGCGCCGGGAAAACGGTGTGAGGCGGTTACAGACAACCCACCATCCCCCGAGCGCCGGTGCGCGGCCGCGGGACGCGTGGTTTATCCTCCAAAAGTCAATGGGTTGAGACGCCCGGGGACATTTGTCCTCTGAAAAGGCTTCAAACGGGCTAAAAGTGATGGTGGCAAGAGGTGTCTTGACTTCTTTTGGAGCTACTCCAATTATTGACAGCCAATTTAATTATTGACAGGAAATTTAAGTATTGACAGCGAATTTAATTATTGTCAGCAAATTTAATTATTGACAATAAATTGAGTTATTGTCAGCAAATTGAATTATTGTCAGTGAATTGAATTATTGACAGGAAATTGAATTATTGTCAGCAAATTTAATTATTGACAGCAAATTGAATTATTGTCAGTAAATTGAATTGTTGTCAGCGAATTGAATTATTGGCAGCGAATTGAATTATTGTCAGTAAATTGAATTATTGTCAGTGAATTGAATTATTGTCAGTAAATTGAATTATTGTCAGTGAATTGAATTATTGTCAGTAAATTGAATTATTGTCAGTGAATTGAATTATTGTCAGTAAATTGAATTATTGTCAGTGAATTGAATTATTGTCAGTAAATTGAATTATTGACAGCAAATTGAATTATTGACAGCAAATTGAATTATTGGCAGCAAATTGAATTATTGGCAGCGAATTTAGAGCCCGTTAAAAGCCACTTTTACCTCCAAGCAAGTCTTTTGGATGAGCGCTTCGCCCAGTGATTTTTTTAAAAAAGGCGGAAAATGATCGTTTAAAAAAAAAAAAAAAAAAAGAAAACCAAAAATTCGGCCGCTAAACCTCAAGGCTTTGCCGCAGCACGGAGGCTTGAAGAAGGATTCCCACGGGATTGCAAACGAGCCCAGGAGCCCCAAAAAATCTCCGAAGGGTTGGATGTTTCCCCGTTTCTGCTTCAGCCGCGTCGCTACCAGCGGGGTAAAAAAATTTTGGCTGGATTTCAGAGGGGCTGAAGGGGATCTTTGTGGTCAGTGTGGGATGGGAGAGAAACCTCGATACCGGAATCAAGGAACGGGTGATATGAAAAAACAGACCCCGTTTTGAACCCGTTGCAAACCCGTCAGGGTTTGCATTTTTCACGGCCCCAGCGTGAATTAAAAATTTTTAAAAAAAGAGAATATTCCAGAAATACAGTTTCGTTGGTCAAAACATCAGCTGAGAACGCTCGGCTATGGACGGTGGCGAGGGGATATTTTAAAATATTGTAACGCGAGAGGCTCCGGGAGCGTATTTTTTTGGGTTTATTTTACAGGGAAAGCAGCCCAGCAGCGCTGGTCCGAAGCCAACCCCTCCCACGGAATTCCTGTGAGGCGAGAGGGCGGAATATTCACCTGGTTTGGTCAGAGAAGGTGTAAAGGCTTGGTGTATCCCACTGATCTAGCATGTTTGGTGGATTCAGTCCCCAAATTTCAGAGCAAGCGCTGCGCATAAATTAAAAAAAAAAAAAAAAAAACACAAACCAAAAAAAAAACAACAAAACACAAAATCGGTATGAATATGGAGCGTGGTTATTCCGGACAGCGTGATGGTAAACGGGGAAGGACGTAGGGAACAGTTCCTCCGGCGCGGAAGGCTGTGGGATCGGCGTCTCAACCGACGTCTCCCGCGTTATTTTCTACCGGGGAAGGAAGCTACGGAAATGGAACACGGAAATGGTAAATGGGAATGGTTTTTACAGGGCGGACAAGTGTTTTGGGTTGGAAGTCGTTAATATTTGTAATTTTCCTTAAAACAGGTGAAATTCCCTCAACCTCGCCCTTAGCAAAAGTTCCTGGGTTGAGTTTTTTTTTTTTTGGTTGGGGAGG
>NW_010241136.1:2927-3624 GCF_000690775.1 Eurypyga helias
TTCCCCGAGCCTTTGAAAGGAAGGCAATCCGTCCCCGAAAGGCCACGCCGCCATCCAAAATTCGCGGCGCTTCAAGGGTTGACCCCGTTCTCTCCCCGCGCGCGCGTTCCCACTTTCTGCTTTTTTTTCCCCGGAGAAGGGGAATTTGGACCCTGAAGGAAAAAGGGCGTTGTAGGTGACGCTTCCCGCTTTTTTTTTTATTGCACTCTCAGGGACGTGATTGCAAGAGGAAGGAAAAAGGAGGCTCTGGTGATAGACAGGAACGAAAAGCGGCGGCGGATTTAGGGAAAGGGAGAAGCCAGCGCAGGATCGTAACGGGAGCAGGATGTTTTCGGAAGGATAAACCGAGCCGGGCTCTATCACCGACTTCCACCGCGACCAAGACGGTTTCTTTTACGTCAATAAAACGCGACGAGACTTTCAAACGGAGAGAAGAGGCGTTGGACTTCAGGAGAGCGGACTTCAGCCTCTACAGGGAAGTGATTGGAAAGGTTCCTTGGGAAGAGAAGTCCTGGAGGGAAGAGGGACACAAGAAAGTTGGCTCAAGGACCTTCTCCACAAGCTCAGGAGCGACGGATCCCAACGAAGAGGAAGTTGGGGAAAAGCGGCCGCAGGCCTACGTGGATGAACCAGCAGCTCCTGGGGAAACTGAGGCACCCAAAGGAAGCCCCCAGAGGGGGGGAGCCGGGGTAGGGGG
>NW_010241136.1:4269-6221 GCF_000690775.1 Eurypyga helias
AATTATTTTCAATCAACCCTAAAGTTATGTAAGCTGTCCCTCGAGTTTAATTAAATTCTCTAGCTCAATATCATCATGCTGAATTTAATGTCCTGTGCCTTTTATTTTTTTTTAATTTTAAACTGAAGGATTTATCAGTTATCAGTTTATATTTAATTATAAGTTCTTATTTATAATGTTCGATACGGAGATGTTGATGTTTTCATGTAAAATACAACGCACAACTGACACGTTGATAAATGTGTATTTCCGCGTTTTCTGCGTATTTAAAGGTTCTTTAAGTGCTTCGTGTAGGTCCCGTGAATCCCTAAATAAATTATTTATATTTTTCAAAGTGTCTTTCACTGCATGCTGCCTTCTAATACGCATTTTTTTTTTTTCCCTCTCCTTCTGCAGACAGACCTGCGGTTGTAGCTCACTACGATATATCAGACACAAATTCCCACCCGGAAGCGGTAAACGTGGACAATCTCTTGGCGGCTGCAGTAGTTCAAGAGCGCGAGAATTCTGTAGGAAAACAAGACTCGGCATCTCCCTGGAAAAGCAGAGGGTTGCTAGATGAAGCGAGTGCTGATACAGGTTTGTGAAAATTCTCTTCCTCTGATGTTTATTCCAGCATCTCAGTCGGTGTCTCTCCCTTTCTCACTTTAAATATTTCTAATTTATCCAGCTTTAAAATCTCCTCGTGTGGGTTTTGCAATGAAACGGTCCTTATTAAAAATATCTGGCATTTATTCCAAAATACAACCGGTAAAAAAATGACGAAAGATTCTTGCAATGTATATTTTGGCACCAATTTCCTTAATTATTTTTTTCTCTTTTTATTCCCTCTACTAACTCTTTGCAACTTAGGTCCGGGGGTCTTGGTAGTGGGTTTTTTTTTTTTTTAATTAAAGTGAGCTCAGCTCGTTACTGAATTATTGATTATGATGACCCATGTGACCAGCTAATAAATTGTTTATAATCGTATTTGGTGTATTTTAATTACGCCTTCCCTTTCACGTTTCACTGGCTGCCCAGCCCCTTCTAGTCACCAAATATCCATGACCCCTTTTTTGGGGGAATTTCTGGGAGTTGGTGCCGCTTGCCAAGAGATGTACAGCTGAACTGTAATGTAAGGAAAACTCTGCCTGGAGTATGAATTTTTTAAGTCCATATGACAAATCTTTTGTCTTGTGAGATGGAAATTCCTCCTTCAGGCACGCGGCAGCCCACGGGTTTCCTTCCCTTGCTAACCCGAATCACGTTGCACCGAGGGTCTTTGCTTTCCCAACAACCGAACGTACAATATTTCCATGCCCCTCTATTCCCTTGCATCTCTTCCAAGGATTTTAAGCCATCCCTAGAAGGTTTCCCTGGCATTTGTTTTAAAATTTCTTCTCTCCGTGTCCTCTTGATCTACGCGGGGTAGAATCAGTCCTGCGTGTTCGCCCGCTTCTGAAATTCCGCAGATCAGCGTTGCGTCCTCCTCCTCTCATCTTTCCGGAGGTGAACTAGATATACGGAATATATTCATCTAATCTCCAATTTTCTGCTTGAAAAATGGTTCTTCCCCCGCGCTGAGCGCGTGCTTTCCAAGGAGTAGGGAGTTTCATCTCCTTCAGGGCTTCCCGGAATCACCTACGTTACCGCTGAAAAGAGACAGTAGCACTATTTTTTTTTTTTAAAGTAGACGTAGCTCTTTTACGAAAAACTTATTTTTAGTCGATTTTTAAAAATAACTTATTTCCTGTAAAAGAAATAATCGTTTTGGCCGGTTTGTGTTTGCCGTGCGAGTATCATTGAATAGGTCGCAACATGGCTTCGCTAATTGGGGTTGAAGAATCTTCTTAGCACTTGGCAGAAAAGACGAAACCTGCCATGCTCGTGGGTATTATAGGAGGACAACGTGTTTGACAGACTGAGGGACTGGAAAGCATTGAGGAAGTGTAATTAAAAAAAAAAAAACAACA
>NW_010241137.1:0-210 GCF_000690775.1 Eurypyga helias
TTCTGAGCCTCTGTGCAGAGCAGCATCTCTCCTCCCTGGTGTCTGGTACCACAGTTTCCTGGGCTCACTCCCAAATTGGCACAGAGACCTGCCAAATTAATTAGCAGAGGAGCCCTCAGCAGGCTGAGGAGCTGCAGGCTTATGCCAGTTTAAAGTGTCAATGGAGGGGTGGCATGAACCACCGACTCCTAGGGTCACAGAATCCTTTTG
>NW_010241138.1:0-9446 GCF_000690775.1 Eurypyga helias
CCATTCTATGATTCTGTGATTCTTACAGCGAAAATTGTTTCCTTATGTGCAGACAGAACTTCCTGTGTTCCAGTTTGTGCACACTGCTGCTAGTTCTGTCACATGACACATTGAAAAAAGCCTGTCTGTCTTCTTTATACCGTCCCTTCTGATGTGCTGGCAAGCCTGAACTCTAATTGAGCTCTGGCCACATGAATTTTCTTCCTACAGCGCCAAATAGAATCTCTGTAGACCTGCTGTGTTGCCTGTCCCTGCTTCCAATATCTGTACACTTCCCTTTTCCATCCAAGTTGTTCTAAAACTAGATCCCTGCTCACACAAGGCAGCCTTCTGCCGCGCTTGCTTGACTTCCAACACTTTGGAATTGCCTGCTCCTCTTCTCTTAAGGGACAGCTCTTAAAAAGTGACTTGTATCTAATACAGAAAGCACCTGGCAACATCCTCTTGGCAAAGCTGTTATATATGAAAGCAAAAAACCCCATATTTTAGTAGTATGCTATCAGACGTTCCTCAAATGGTATGTTTGCTATTTTCAAGGTTTTCCTGAATATATATCTAGAAAGTTACATTTTGCTAACTGCAATAGGCTGACTGCCATTATTGAATCACAACTATACACTTTTGGACATCAGGAATGACCAATGGATGATCTGAGAACAAAGGGTTGTTTTTAATGGAGCTTAGTATGAATTTACTATGAATTTCCAGAATGAGTGTTACTTCTGTGTGCAGGTTTGCGGCTTTTTCTTTAAAACCAGGGGCAGATCAACTTTTGAAGTTGTTTATGGCCCAAACTGCACAATTTAGAATCAGTTTAATTCCTAATTGACACATCTGTAGTATCAGTACATACCAATACAGGTAGAGGGTGTAATTACTTGTTAACAATTCCTAACTTGGAAGACACAGGTAAAGAAATGCATGTGGCTCTTCCTCCAGCCTCAACGCTATGATGAGCTCTTCTGTCATCACAGTGATTTTATTATCATCAGTTCACCAGAACTGGTACAACACAAATATATTAAATGACATTCATTAAACCCACCAAACACTCTGTTTTCCTAGCAAATACCACAGAGTTAACTCATGAATGCCTATGATCCTGTAACATTATTTTCACCAGGTCTTGAAACAACGTATCTGAAAACAATAAAAAGCCCAAGAAATTACTTCACTATGTTCAACATTACCGCCGAGTATTAACAGAGCACTTACTTCTTTGGTGCACCGAAACAAAGACAAGACACAGGCATTAGTTTTGTCACATAATGTCACCCTAAGATGTTTACATAAGCGTACAGAAGCTACTGACTTCAGGAAAAGAA
This sequence comes from Eurypyga helias, assembly GCF_000690775.1. Taxonomy (NCBI): domain Eukaryota; kingdom Metazoa; phylum Chordata; class Aves; order Eurypygiformes; family Eurypygidae; genus Eurypyga; species Eurypyga helias. Next base: position 1,326 of record NW_010241138.1, read on the forward strand.
ATAAGGGGTGTGTGGGTTTGCTAGCTTTGAGTGATAGAAGCCACATTACGAGGAGTGCTCAGGGTGGTGACAGATGTACATTTACATAGCTAAGAAGGTGCCTGGAAATGCCACCTTGTATTTAAACAGAATCTGTAGGAATTAAAAATGACTCATCTATTTTATGATGGAACTTCTGAACTATGTTTGTCAGACAAGAAGAGGTTGCTGCAATTACTTTTTAGAGTGCGGGACACCACTATCTGGGCAAAACTGCATACGCACCCTGCTTCTGTAATTCAAATATTTGTTTCAAACTTGATGCAACATACCCATGTAAGGATATGAGCCAAACTTTCATGAACTTCCGCTATTCACTGTAAAAAAACAAACAAACACCAGCTCTTTATTAATACAATAATACAGCTCTTTAATAAATTCAAGTAACTGTGTAATTTGACACGCTTTGCCAGATCTGAAAAAACGCTCTGCTGCCTCTCATAATCCAGACGCAAAGACTAGCAGAACCGCAACTGCTAGTTGCGGAGCCTGAGGATGGTTCCAGATGATGTCTAAAAACTCCTGACATTCTCAACTCACATAGCTGGTGGTCTGACTAAAGTATGCATCTGACATGACCTCACAGAAACTGTATCCCACGTGTTTTCCAAGGGAGAAAGCCCAGGCTAGGTGTGTTGTCTGACTCTCATGAGTGTAGCTTCCTAACTCCTGAACTGTATGTCCCTGTAGTGGCCTGGTAGGCGTATGTCCTCTGCATCCTTCTGGAATTCATATATCATCCCACTGATCCTATACAGACATCTAGTCTTCCTTCTTCAACACTTAGATTTATCAAACAATCCATAGATTTTGATTTATTGGAGTTAAAAAGCCTGTTCTGAGTGAACAGACAGACACCAATTACTATGAGTAGCAGATAGTTATAAGAACCAGCAAAACACAGCACCTATCCCAAAAACTCATGATTCACTGCTCCTCAGCTTGGTACACATTGCCAGAGAATAATCAGCTTTTTCACGGTTCTAAGAATATGGATCTTTAGCTCCACAGGAGTCTGGATCTGCGGCACACAGAGAATATACACTGCTATGACGGCCCTTCACAGAATTTCATAAACACTTCAAATACAGGCATTGCCTGCAAGGCAATGCTTTTAGGAGCTAGACGTGTTACAATATCGTGTGCAAGAAGTGTACACCAAAGCAAAAAAACCCCAAAAAACAACTGGATCTGCAAGTTTTCCTAGCTTCAGATTCTTAAGAATTACTCTCTGCACTATTTCTGTCTGGGATGGGGCTAATTTTTGTTCAGAGTAGCTGATACGGGGCTATGTTTTAGCCTTGTTACAAAACCAGTACTGATAACACACCTGTATTTTAACTATTGCTGAGCAGTGCTTATCCAGCACTGAGGCCTCTTCTGCTTCTCACACCAACCCACCCCACCAGTGAGTAGGCTGGGGGTGCACAAGAGGTTGGGAGGGGGCACAGCCAGGACAGCTGACCCCAACTGACCAAAGGGATATTCCATACCATATTCTATCACACTCGGCATATAAAGCTGGGGGAAAAAGGGAGGTACATTGGGAGTGATGGTGTTTGTCTTCTCAAGTAACCGTTATGTGTGATGGAGCCCTGCTTTCCTGGAGAGGGCTGAACATCTGCGTGTATATGGGAAGTGGTGAAGCAACTCACAGTTTTGCTTGGCTTGTGTGCACGGCTTTTGCTTTACCTGTTAAACTGCCTTTATCTCAACCGGAAGGGCAAAAGTGGGCTTTCTCCCCAGTTCCACTGCAGGGGAGTGAGCAACTGGCTGTGTGGGGCTGAGCTGCTACTGGAGTTAAACCATGACATTCTCTTTTACTTCAAGAACTATGAAATAAGAACGAGGCTGGCTTTCAATCTGAAGATTGAAATCTTAAATCAAATCTCAAAATTTGTTTTAAATACCCAGAAGTGCTTTTACCAGCTGACAGCATTTCTTCTGCAGTACTATTTCAAAGAGCAGAGTTGCATTACACGGCTAGGCACAATTACACGAAAGACTGGAATGCTCACATGCCAACCATTTTCCCATCCAAGGGAACCGAACAAGTAGTTTCATGAAGCACGTGCCACATCTGCACGAAGCAAGTGCAACAACGCTATGGTACCTCTGAGAAGGGATGCGAACAGGAACCAACATATCCACACTGCATTGCTTGTTTTATGTAGCTTCCAGTTTTGCTATGTGAAACTTCCTTTCCTCGGTATTTTTCCCCATAGTTTAAGCTATTAACAGTAATATTCTCAGTGGCCAAACTCAAAATAGAAGTTGTGCCTCATCGTTAAAAGACAGAGCTCAAAGAACAGAAAAATGGATGAATACCGTTTTCCTACAGCTAGAAATGGGAGCATTTATATGCTATTCTCTCCTCCAACACCCTCAACTGGCAGAAAGCAACATTACCTTTTTATAGAAAATGCTTATTTTTATAAGTAATAAATAGTAAAAGACTATTTTAGGAAATCTGCTGTTTCTGGAAATGCGTCTATCAAGGTACTGGTTAGTAACTTTCAAGTTACATCCAAGGCAAGGTCAGGTCAGTGCTCTCTGACCTGACCTGCTCTCTGCAGTTATCAGTTCCACAGTGGAAACCTTCTCTGGAACAGACAGCATTATCGACACCCCACGTAAGCTCAGTACACCCCACAGAATAAACTGCAAACAAACCAAAAAAAACCCCACAACCACAGGTAGCACCAGCATGGTCATCTGCCTTGATATATTCTGACTTCAGGGGTTAGGGTTTTTTTAGCTCTAGCACTCCTAGCAGGATTACAGTGCTTTTTTATAACACAGAACAAGGAAGAGTCACCTCTTATTACAAATTGAAGAAATATATGAATACTTATAGAGTCTAAATTACATCAAACCACTTTGTAAACAGACTCTGGATTTGCTGACACTGTATCTAGACCAATTTCTAGGCACTAACCCCCAGAAAGCAAAGCACAGGAAAGCAGATAGATGGTTCTCTTCTATGGTGTTTAGCCATAGCAAGCTGACTGTGCACAACCTTCAGCTACTACAGCCTATCAAATACTCACATTAACAGCACGCAACATAATGACTGCTGACACTAATGTGGACCTCGAAGCTCCAGATTAGACACTAATCTAGACAGCCATTAATAGCAGAGTATATATGGATGTACACACACCAGAAGGATAAGCCTACTTATGAAACAGATTATAGCAAATTAGCCTTTAAGCAAACATTCTCTTAGCCTTTAAGCAAACAATGGATAAGGCTGAGAGAGGAAGAAGCTCCTCAATCACTACGAAGTTTCTTAGTATTTTCTTTCACAGGTTTTAATGTTTATTAAAAAAAAAAAGCCTAAGAAGCACTTGCTTCAGTTTGCAGCCTCATATCTGATTTTAATTGTGTTAGTTCTGTTTCATGTCTAGCATGAAGAGAAAGCAGAGTCAGAAAAGTCAAACCAAACTAATTTATTGAAATGTAACCAACAGAAAAGATATGTCTGTAGCTATTTCTGTGTTTATTTAACAAAGTTACACTGCTTTTACATTCTTTCTTCAACTTTTTATTATGTATCCTGAGATTTCCTAACATATGTTATAAACTGTCAGTGCACTCAATCTTGGACACAGATGGAAAAAGAGGCAAAGCTTATATATCAACTAGTAATCTACTAAAACAGAACTTATAACCAGTAAGCACCCTATAAAACATGCATTCTCACACACAGGTCACATCTTGCTTCACTGGTATCTACCATAAAGTTTACTTATTTGAGAAAAAGCCACTTAGCTTCTTTTTACACTAAACCTACTATAAAATTGCTACACTCAACATCCCCATTTTCAATATATCCAATAAAGCCTTTATTTTGTATTAAAAAAACTGAGAGATGACTTGTGTAAATACATTTATTTAATCTCTCGGACTTCAGGACAAATTCTGCTTTGGTCACAAATATAAGAGTCTAGTGATCTCATCCTTGTGCCTACAAGGCATGTTTGTGCCCATTACAAAACCACGACACAATCCAACTGTCTCTTCTCAAAAGAAGAGTAAGACATGAATAGCAGGAAGCGTGTCAGACAGGAATGAGATAGTGACAGAGTGAAGATATTAGAACTGACGCCAGCCAACAAAATGTCATTTTCAAAAGCATGAAGTTTGTCTGCAAAAGGATTATAAATAATGCAAGGAATAAAGGTGCAACTTCTGTCTAAATGTCTGAATAAAGTTGAGAGAATGTTATACTACAGCCATAATTTCTTGCACAATGTTTTGAAGATTTATCTTAGCACTCAAAACACTAGGAAAAGAATATATAAATGTAAACAATACAAGTGGGGTGGATTGTTTGAAGGATGCCAACACCTGCATACATCTGGTCAACAGGTCTAATGACAGAAAAGTTCCAGACCTGTAATATGATGATGGTAGGGAGAGTTCACCTGAGCCATAAACTGTTAAAAGGCTTCCTTAGCAGAGCGGCTTAAATCAAAAGCCAGAGCCTCCAAAGCTGTTACATAAGCACATCCTTCCCAACAGTTCCCTGGTCCATGTATTTAAGGAAAAAACCCAATTCACTAATCTACTGCAGGAAGAAGAAAGTAGCTTGCAAGAAATTATTCTCCTCTTCTCCAAAATAAAGATAGTTTAAGGAAAAGGCTTTAAGAGGAGTCAGTCTCTTCTTCTACAAGGACCATTTTACAGACTTTTCCCTAAATATATTGCCTGAGCCAACATAATCTCCAAAATATATGGCTTCAAGATTCTGCAAATTAAAAAGGCTTTTCCATTATGTATTTTTGGTTGAAGAAAGCTAATCCAGCTAAAGATAATGACTACACTGCTCACATACCTTCAGCATGTACACGGCCATTTAAAATCCTCCACTACAAGATTAATCACAACCCACTTGATTAAAGAACTCCCAACCCAACCCCCCCACACCCAAAAACCCATATTTATTCTACTCTGCCAAGTATTTTGGTTTGGACAGGCCTTAATCCTACCAGTTCATTACTAAGTGTTTTCTCTCATAGCAAGATTTTGTGAACTGTTAAGAGTATTTTGCTAAGCATGTTAACAACGTGTCGATTTTCACTTGCAGACTCCGTATTTCCAGAAATCCTGATTGACAAAGTACTTCTAACCATGCCTTCCGTATAGTTTTATGTATATATATAAAAGAAACAGGCTAGTAAGTTTAAACCATATCCACTTCAGAAGGCAGATAATATAGCTATACCTATGCATTTATAGATCTCTGTCTATTTCTCTCAAAAAGTTCCCAAGATTCCTTGGGAAAACTTGGATGGGTATAGGATTAACTGATTTAGTAATAAGAGCCGAGGAAAACATGCAAGCTTACGTACTGCACTGTATAGGCTGAACAACCATCCATAAAACCCAGTTACTGATTAAGGGACTGTTCAATACAGCTTTACACCCTGATTGTACACCTTTTCTTTCAGCAGCACTTCTCTTGGCAGCGATCCTGTAATCTAGATTTAGATACTGAACATCTTTCTGACACTTTCTGAGTCATTAAATGGCAGCATGGCAATTGCAGAAATGTGCAAAAATGGAGCTTGCTTTCTTACATGCCCTCAAATTGAGAGGAGGAAAAGATGACATGTTCCCTGGGGCCAGAGTTGCCATGCCTCCTTCCCAGCTCCACTCCTGAGCTCTCAGAAGGAAACAGAACTACAAGCATAGTAGATTTAACCAACAGCAGTAATTACCACGTGATTAGAGCAAGACAACAAATGCACAGACACCTCAAAGTGGGGCCATGATGGGCTGCATTCCACAAAACGCTCCATTTTACATGCTGGAAACAATAGTATTTCTCAAGACAGTTATTATGGACCTGGTATGACTAAAAGTGGCTGTGGTTATGGCCCTCTTCTGCCTCAAACCACCAAGCAGAACATTCTTATCCATGTAAGTAGTTTCACTTTCAATCTGTTTTGCTGAATTTTTCTACCTGGCGGTTTTTTGAGCAACTGCTGGTCACAGCACATCATCCTTCTTTCTAGTACTAGCCAGTAGGATCCAAGCCTACTATCCTAGACACAGAAGCTGAAGCTTTTCTTCCCTCTTCCCATCTGCAGCAACCTTACAAGTTTAATAACGTTTCACTGTGTTTCATCAGAAGCTCCTCAGTAATATGTAAGATGAAAAAAAACTTTAAATGTTTTAGAAAACTTCATTTTTCTTAAACCTGAAACCCACGAAAAACTTAATAGATGCCTGGGAAAAAATGCACAATAAAAATGAAGAAGTGACAAGTTCCCCATCATAATAAAAATACTCCTTTTACCCTCTAAGATACAAGCAGTGGTCTTGAACAGAAATGTTTCACAACAGCAGGACTCAGTCTTGTGCTGTTAACATTCTTCCCCTTAAAAGCATACTTTAAGAAATCTCGTGCAGCTGTACAGCCATAGGTAAGAAGCAAAACAAATTGTGACTCTTTTAACCGCATCTTCTAGATGGATAATCACACTCATGATCCGCACACTCACCACCTCCCAGTCCCTAGAAAACAAATCTCTCTTTCATATGAGGCTGATATTTTTTCTCCCCGACTCCTATTTCCATAAAAGCATTCCACAGGGTGCCTTCATATTCCTCTCAGTTTGCTCTACAATCTAGCAGATTCTCTTACTGTGAAGTACATTCTTACTTGAGCAAATCTGACATTTAAACATTTCTTCATGGATTACTAGATGAGAGGTCTTCTCTGAGGATTCTTCTCCTTCCAATAGCGTGTTATCTTTTGCCTAAAATAAACTTCCAGTGTTGGATAAAAGCTGTATTCTATTCTTTCAAATACTGTCTGTAGATACTCCTACAGTAAGGGAACGCTGATAGCCTGCCACTATCAGTTACCGCATATATAGAATTACATTTCAAAAAACAGGTTTGTTGTCACTGATACTTCCCTCTATATCACTTCATCACGAATCCAGACAAACGTGTTTGTCAAAGAAACTACCAATCTAATTGCATGATTTATTTAGTGTTTAGGACAACAGGGAATTAACACACATTCAGGAACCCTTAAACACTAATTTAAAATAGAGTAGTCCCTTTGTAAATATAGGTGTACAAAAAAACTTCAAAGTATAAAGCTTGTAAGCACAGGTTCAAGCACATAAAGATAAAATCCTGACTTTCTTTTTCTGAAGGTATCTATTTTACTAGTGCTATGAGCTTCTCTGACCGAACAGGAACACTGCACATCCATTACTTGGAAATATTATCCTATCGGAACATTAAGAATCTCTAAGTAGCATTTTCTTCCAGATATCGCTGGCTGTCAGGTTTTAAGAACTTAAGACTTACATTTTCTTACCTAGTTCGGTAACTTGTCGATCAAAAGGACAACGGACTGCTCTGCCATGAAGGGGAAGTCGGGTAAGACAGTCATGGCAGACAGTATGGCCACACAAAAGCAGCCGGGGAACTTTGTCACCTTGCAAAGAAAATACGTCTTCACAGACTCCACACTCAAGAACCTGTAATTTAAAAATAGGCCATATTTGGTTTTAAGCTGATAAAAAAGCAAAACTCAATATGATAAGCCATACGACAGAGTTTATTTTACAGAAGTTCCGGCAACCAGAGCAGATAGGCTGAGTCATTAATTCTGCCTTGTACACACACAGTAACAATCATACAAATTATATTCAAAATATAGAACCAGGAACAGAACATTTTAACATTTCAGTGATCCATCTGATCGCTGCCCGTTCTTGCCCACTTTATTTCATGCGCTGCCAGAGGAAAAGCCCACTGGTCAAGCATGGCAACTAGGTAGGCAGAAACATCCTCGCAGGGGAAGGAAGCGAGAGCAAGACCCTGCCAAAGCAGACTATCTGCCGGGGGATGAAGTTTCCACTCGTAGCTGACGCACATAAAAAGATGGGTCGAACCAGTCAGCCACTGAAGAAGCTACAAATGCAGCATCGACGCAGCAGGAACAACAACAGGGGACCAGAACGTAGATGAGAAGGGTAAAGGGCCTCCGAGGCAACCTCAGGGGACGCCTCCTGCCCTGGAGACCCCTCGCTCCCGCGCCAGCCCTTCCCC
>NW_010241139.1:0-390 GCF_000690775.1 Eurypyga helias
GACCTCGCGCGGCCGGGGGCCCCTTGCCGGGGCGGCTCACGCGGCAGCGGGCGGGGGTGCGGCACCGAAAGCCGACGCGGCGGCAGCGACCCTACCCGGGCGGGTTTGCGGGCTCGCGCCAGTCCTCTTCTTCCTGGGGTTTTTTTTTTTTTTTTTCCTCTCCTTCCTCCCCCTTCTTCGCTCGGCTCAGCCGCCCCCGCCGCCCAGCGCTGCTCGTGGCCGGCACCCGCGGGCACCCGGACCGAGGCCGGGCACCGGCGCCTCGCGTGCTTTACGAACACCTGAGGGCTGCCGGGACCGCACGGCCGTCACACAGCCCGGTCGGGAAAAGAAGCCCCGAGGAACCCCGCAGAGCTAAGGGCGTGGAAGAGTGGGGGGGGGGGGGGGGGG
>NW_010241140.1:0-2376 GCF_000690775.1 Eurypyga helias
CCCCCCCCCACCTCCCTCCCTTTTTTCTTTCAATATTCCCAGGGAAGGATAAGGATGTGCAGGGGTGGGCCGGGGCAGGGGGTAGGAGAGCAGAGCCAGGTGAGGGAAAATGGGGGTTAGGTGTTCAGGGGGGTGGTGGGAGAGTGCTGGAGGGCAGCGGGGATGGCTCAAGGTGTGGGGCTGTCCTGCTCTGCCCAGAGCCCCCATAGCCCCTGGAACCCCAACCCCAGCTTCACCCTTATCCCTCTCTCCCATCCCCTGCCTGGGGGTGGCTAAAGCCAACACCCCGCTTACAGTGGACCCAAGGATTTGGGGAACAGTTGCTTTCCTGGCTCCCCATCTGGCATCATCCCAGGGGCTATGGGACCCCAGAGGGTTTGGCGACAGAGGATCCCTGGGTCTGGTGGTCCCCCGGTGCTTTTCCAGGAGGCCAGCACCCAACTCGGCAGCAGAGACCACCCCTGGAGCTTGTGGGTGCTTCGGCACTGCGGGAGACCCCCCAGCCGGCGTATGGGAGAGCAGCGGGGTGCTGCAGGGTCCCTCTCCCCCAGTATTTGCGGAGCCGTTGGGATATCTCTCCCTCTGTGCTGGGCACCCCTCAGTTTGCTCTGCCGGCTCCTTATGCCTTCGGCAGCACAGGAAGTGAGCGTGGCGGGAGGCGAGAAAAATACTCTGCTCGAAGGGGTTTTTTTCTAATTCAAACTTTTTTTTTGGGTAAAGTGGGTCATGCGAGGGGTGACAGAGTAAGAGCATCATCGCCTGGGTACTGCATCCCGTTGCCATGGTGACCCGAGGGCTACATCAGTCAACAGCTTTAAAAATGTGACAGTTGAGTGAGGCTGAAGATTTTAATGAGGACAGACACTTGCTTGCTTACTTTCGATAGCCGAATACTCCATAAATACCCCCTGGCTGAACCGTTCCGGTCTCTGGAGCGTGTTTGTGGTGCGTGGCCGGGGCGCTCCCCTTCCCTGGGCAGAGTCCTGTGCCCCAGGGTGGGACCGTGGGCTGAGGCCACCTCGGAAATAATTGGGAGGGGTGGATGCAAAGCGCATAGAGCTCTTTTTTTCCACCCCCTTCCACTAACCCACCCCAGAGGACAGGATGACAATGAGAGAGCCAGGAGTGGGTTTGGGTTTCCGAGGAATGGCCTGAGCCGCGTGCCCTACGGTGTTGCAAACCTGGGGAGCAAAGCCAGTTTGCCAACAGGAGAGTAACTCTTGCTCCAGGTTCTTGCAGGGGTGGGTGAGCTGTAAGCAAGCTCCCAAGCCCGGAGAAGTTGTGGAGCTGGGATAAGCCAAGCCTGGTGCTGCTGGGGCAGGGTGTGGGAGGCTTTGGAAGGCTGCCGGCACCCATGGGTGCTCTGAGCACCCTCATTTTGTCCCGGCCACAACGGGTGCGTGCTGTGCCATGCCCCAGTGCCGGCTCCTCCAAAGTGCTGGTGGTGCAGGAGGCAAATCTGCAGCTTCCACTTTTTGACCCTGTGCCAGAAGCGGCCGGTCTTATGCCCTGGGGAAGGAGCTGCCGCCTCCAGCAGCCCAGCTGGACCTGCGTGGGAGTGGGATGTTTGCTGGGACAGCCGAGGGCACGCTGAGGGCCCGTCGGTGCGGTCTTTAAAAGCAAACTGTAAATATACAGCCTCTTCCACCTGTTTTTGCTGCAGTTCCCGTGCTGCCTTTCCTTGCGGTGCCGCCACTGCGTCCAGCCGGTCGCCGGGAGCGCGGCCGGTGAGCTGTCACCCAAGGGCACGCAATGCCCTTGGGGATGCCGGGGCTTTGCTGGCAGGGGGGCCAGCGCAGGGCGCAGCGGCACTGCCAGCGATGGGAGCTTCCCATTTGCTGCCCCCCGTACCGCCCGCACGGAGCGTGAGTCCTGCCCGCTGCCAAAAATACGCTCTCGGCGGTCTTGTGACCATGGCGGTGTCACTGTGCTGGCCTGGAGAGCTTGAAGACGTGGCCCTCTGTCACGTGTAGCGACACGGAAAGTACTGACACAGCGTCACTGACCGAGGGATGGGCCATGGCACCGCGCCCTGGGCTCGGTCCGGCACACCGGAATAGCTGGGAGCCTTTCATCCCAGCCAGCGAGCGCTGGACCTGACCCCTGAGGAATACGCACGCTGCCTCGGCTGTAACCAGAGCCACTCTCCTCCTTTCCAGGTGTCTCTTAAAAATGGTCAAGGGGAATATTGTAGTCCCTGAAGAGATCTTGAGCTTCTGTTGCAATGGCCTCCAGGTACCCCCCACGCCGTGCGGATAACCCCGTGGCTGCCCGTCGTGCCAGCGGCTACTAACCAAGGCTGTGCCGGCAGATGCCACCACATGCCGGGAGCTGCTCCCAGCCCTGTACCGGCTCTGGTTGCACCCGCTCCCCATC
>NW_010241140.1:2484-2749 GCF_000690775.1 Eurypyga helias
TTTTGCCCACAGCGTGCCAGCTTTTTCCCTAAAATTTAGAAATGGCAAGCGCTGGGAAAACGAATGGAGGGAGCTCTGGCCAGGCTGGCTGCTCGCTTTGCAGCCTTGCTGGCTCGTGCCCCAGAGCCTGCCGTCGTCCCAAAATAGCTCCGTGGTTCTTGTGCGGGCACCTCGGCACGCTGGGAAACAGCCCGGGAGGTTCACAAAGGGGTTCGGAGCCTGTGGGAGGGGCTCCAGGGGTTGGGGGTGCGTCTTGCTGCTGGAT
>NW_010241140.1:2992-3481 GCF_000690775.1 Eurypyga helias
GGGACGGGCTCCGGGGGTTGGGTGTTCGTCGTGCTGCGGGATGGGGGGCCCTTTGCCGTAGGCTTGGCTTGCCACGTTCGCCGCCGTCTCTGCTAAGCCGGGGTTTGTGCAGTTCCTGGGATGTCGTGTACCAGTAGCTATGGAAACAGAGGTTAGACCCGCTAGAGAAAAATGCTATTCTGAGAGGCGGTGAGCTCAGGGTAGTTGGGAAAGCTTCATTTTCAACAAAAAAACCCCATCTTTGAAAGAAGCCGGGCAAACCAAAGGGCGTGCAACGGGGCTCTCGCAACCGGTGCTGTGAACAGGAGGCGCAGCGGGAGTAGGAAGCGGAAGGAAGAGCTGTAACGAAGCCCAGACGGCTCCTCGTGTCTCCTCAATTACTCACCGGGCTCACGGAGCGCACCCCTTGTGTAACACGGCTCACTTGACCTCTAGTCAGCTGTTGGCTTGTCGGCACAGCGCAATCCCAGCCTCTCTCTTCCCGGGGCG
>NW_010241140.1:3508-3976 GCF_000690775.1 Eurypyga helias
GCAAACTGCAACGCCCCTGAGGACTCTTTTTAACTGTGCTAACAACTCCCAAACCGAGGATGCTTTCCTCCTGCCTTTGCTTGTACCGGCCAGGAGCAACGGCTGTCGGTATTTCCGTTGGCAAAGGGGGGTGTTGGTGGAAGGTGGGGAGCATCGCTGCGTGCCCAGCCCCCGGCACAAGCCCTGGGAGTGCAAAACCCTCCGAAAAATGAAGCTGTTGGGGGAGCAAAATTCCTTCCCAGAGAGCTGATTGACTTTGGGAGGGGGTTTTCTGTGGTTTTTCGGGAGGAGGCAGCTGGGTTGGGTGATAAACAGCCTGGAAACCTGCGGTGATCACCCAGGGAGCGTGTTTTAGAGGAATTTTTACCTTGGGGCTGCAGGCATCACGCCTTTGGTGAGGGCTAGGTGGGTTTTGGTGATGCTGGGGGCTGTGCAGGGCTGGGGGGTCCCACTGGCTCTGTGTGGGGA
>NW_010241140.1:4219-4443 GCF_000690775.1 Eurypyga helias
TCGACACGGCCGCCTGCCTCTCCGGTAAGCCAGCCTCTCCCGTCGGAGCCATCATCCCACTGGGCCGCGAGGGTCAGGATCCGGCGCCATCCCTGGGGGCTGACTCACTGGCGGCGTGCCGGGCGGACAGGTCAAAATCGACGCCTGCGTCTTCCCAAACGCTGCCCTTTCCCTTGCCTGGTGAGCAGGGCACGGTGAGACCGGGGACATCCCTGGCGTGCTGG
>NW_010241140.1:4573-4804 GCF_000690775.1 Eurypyga helias
CAGTTTGAGGTTCCTGGAATCCCCAGGGAAAGCCAGAGCGGCGGAGCAGCTTTCAAACCTTTGCCGTGTACAGGGAGATGGTCTCCGCTGCCTGTGCATCCCGGCAGCGGCTGCGAGCGTCGAGGGAAGGCAAACGGCAGGGCGACGTGCCTCCTGGCCACAGCCCACCCTCCAAACCCCTCACACGTCTGCAACGCACGCTGCTGGGGGGAGGAGAAACCCCACACCCCG
>NW_010241140.1:4988-5439 GCF_000690775.1 Eurypyga helias
CGTGCGTCACGGCTTCCATGGACGATATTTATTTTGAGCATACCATCAGGTAAATACTCCGCTCTCCAGCGGGGCGTGCGCGGGGGAGGCGGATGGGGTTTTTCCCTTCCTGCCGGGTGCAACGTGGACGGCGGGGCTGTAGCCGGGACAGGGAGCAGCGTGCTTGGGAAGGGAGGAGATGCGGTGGCAGTGCCAGGCTCCCCAGGCAGCCAGGGATTAACGCTCTGGCTGTGCCGCAGGGCTGCGACTGGCTGCTGTGATTTATCTGCTGCCTGGGGAGCTCCTGCTGGGTTGGCTTCTCCCTGTTTCCCCCAGCTCCTCCCTGGCTTTGTTCAAGAAACAACTCTGACTTGGTGCTCTGGAAAACTTAAATCTTCCAAATCGTGCCTCGGGAGCGGCCGAGTGGGTGGCTGGCGTGCGGCTGCCTCCCCCACAACCCCCCCCACTGGGT
>NW_010241141.1:0-28344 GCF_000690775.1 Eurypyga helias
CAATATGTTACATTAAAATCCATCTTAAAGGTACCAACAGAGGATAAAGAATTACAATTAAATTGTAAACATGAAAACAAGTTAAGAGGCACCAAACAACCCTCACTACTACTAGAAGATGTCACTACTTTCTAGATGTTGCAAAACAAGACAAATTCCTTTCCAGCATCTCCAAACAGATTATCGGATGGGTTAACATCTTCACTGTGCAAACTTCTGGCCAGTAATTACAATAGATTAATCTTTTACAACAAGACAAGCCTAGATGGTTTTTCTTAAACAAAATAAATTGAAAATCTGTATTCAAAGTTATGAGAGGGGAAAAAAGGCAACAACAACAAAAGAATGGTTCTTTTTTATCCATTTTCTTTCCTACAAACAGCTGAAAAACATTTTTGAAATATTCAGTTTAAAAAAGCTTGCATCAGTTGGCTTGGTCTAAACCCATGTAATGTGCTTTTAATTAGCATAAAAGAAATTCTTCACATGACTTTAAGAATAATAGAGGGATCCAAAGAGTAAAATACGAAGCACAGTAAATGCCCAAAAGGAACTTTCAAACATTTGCACTGACAGCAAAGTACCAACCCTATAAACCCTACTCGCTGGACACGGCACTTTCCTCCTGGTGCAGCCCTGGAGGGAAGGGCTACTTCATGTGGTGAGCAATGCATCCCAAATCAGGCAATACTGGGCCTTAGGAGATCCCGGGAAATTAGTCACATAGCTAAGGACCATGTAATCCGAGCATCCTTAACAGCAGGAACATCCTTAAGAGCACGCTACCTTCTGAGGAGCTGGCAGCGGGGGAAGGAACCTTGTGGAATGCCAAGGAGTTCAATCTGCCGGCCGGCAATTCAGATACCGGGGTGAAAAAGCAGTGAGAGAAACTAGCCAGACCATAGCCCCTGGTCCTAAACTTGCGAAGAGACCTAAGCTAATGGCTGTAAGTTTTCTTTTCCCATCTCATTGGATGAAGCCATGGCCAGTTCAAACCTTGGGGAAAAAGAGAAGTTCTAGAATAATGCAGATAAATTCTGAACTGCAGGTAGAGTCAGACACTGGTGATCCAGGGGGAGTTAAAATTAGTGGTGAGGAGCTATGAAGAAGGAAGAACTATAGATATATTTGTGCTGAGGTAGCCATGGGGAACTTTCATAGAACAGCTCTGCATTTTCCAATATAAAAGGAAAAGCAAAACAATAAGCATTTTAATTGGAATCATCTCTTAGAAATTAAATATCCAGTCTCCCTCTGACTGAAAGCAATGATCTGCATTCCATCCACCAACAGTTACAACCTTACGAATATTTTAATTTCCAGTCTTCTACACCTGACTTCTGGCATTTATCAAAAGGAACACAGGTGTCTACAAAGGGAACCCGCATACATCACGTCGACTCACAAAAATACAATCAGGAATCGGACAAGAACACCACCTGACTCGGAACCGCCATCTTGTTTCAGGGAGATGGCCATGCCTTCTTTTGTAAGTATGCATTTTAACACATCTCTGTATGGTTCAAATAAATCAACTGACCGAATTAGCAGACCACAAACCACAGGACAAACAAGGGAAAAGGTTCCTTGGCACGTGTGTTCTGCCTTTCCATTGGAATCTAGGACCACACCAGGTTTATTACTTTAAAAATACTCTACACAGATCACACTTTGACTGAGAATCTAGAAATACATCTCTTCCCTTTCTGGATACTTCAGTGACATTTTACAAGTGGTAAGAAAAGCAGTTCTTATGGTAGCTTTTTTGAAGAGAAAAGGATTTGGGCTAAATGCTGTCACTGACAGGTAGGCTCCCGCGCCTTCCTCCTCCTTCTTTCCAGCCATTTAGCACATCCACGTTAGCAGATGGAAAGACGACAAAGATTCATGTGCTCATAAACACCTCTCAAGTCAGCAGCAGACAGCTGCCCTCTACCTCAGGGAGAAGAGAAGACTCTATTCTGACAGGCACATCGAACGTGTTTGTCAATATGTATTTGGGCATCTTGATACCTGCTGCCCAGGTATCCTCGAGCGGGACCTCTTCCCAACTCCCATGCCACGTGACACGACATCTCACTTCTCCTCAGGAGAAAATAAGGAACACGTACGCTCGCATACATACACGCAGCTTTGATCCATATATAACCTCAGACACAGGAACTTCCACACCGTTGTTCGTACCCCAACGGTGACAACCGCAGCCACTACAAACAAAGCAAGATGAGTCTTGAACAAGTCAACAACATAGGGGGAAAGAGACAGACACATTTTCAAATAAGCGAAACACCTTGATCATACATGTGCCCCGACTCTTGTGATTTCAGAGGTGCGGGAGATCTGGACTTGAAATTTGCCATTTGGAGCTCACTCCAGGCCACCTCTCCCATCTTCTCCCACCAGCTGTAGCTTTCACTCGAGGCAGAATACAGCTAGCAAGGTCATACAATCTATCTGATCCAATAAAGTCATCCAGATGGGAAAGATCCTTCCTCAAATGCCTTGTTATCCTAATTAGATAATAAGAGTTTAAAAAGTTGATTCGTTGGGGCTGCTAGGAGGCAGACACATACCCATGACTCATCGGAATGACTCTCTGGGCAGAGTTCAGCCATCTCCTTGCACCTGCATCCGATTTAGCAAGGCTGTTGCTTGCCACATCAGCCCCTTGAGATTCTGCAATCTCCCAGAGTGGGGCAAAACTCCGTCTCCCACGATCTCTCCATGAAACTGATCTTTGGAAAAGGTCTCCTCTGAAGGAAGTCTTTTCTTTCGGCCTCCATGGTATTCATGCCAAATAAAAGAGGCTACACATACTAACCAAGCCAAGAAAGGAAAAAGGCCCAGATGGTTTAGTAAGGAGTTTGACATGATTACAGAAAGTTTCCAAAAACTAGTAACTTTCATGGACTAAGCTGTGTCCTACATTAGCAGAATGATTTGTTTTCCATGATCTCCTTTGGTCTTTTGAAACTTCCCAGAAGCAACACATTTCAGATGGTAATTTGCTTTCGGTTTGTTAATTCTCGCTACATTCTTCACAGAAAATGTTCCCTTTTCCCTTCTCAACAGACATTTCAGGAATCTCCTTCTGTTCATTTACTGAGAAGCTGCACACGTTCTAGATGTGCTTCTCTAAGAAAAGCTCCGCTGAACAAATGCATGCAGACACAACTAGGCTGGGCAAGAGGAACCCTACTTATAGTATCCTCAAAATAAAACATAACTGCAACCACAATATCCACAGCCTACACTTGAAAATAATCTCTTGAGATACAAAGTTCTGGAACTTCATGAGGGATCCAGTGCTGGAGTGAGACACATAGGATGGGTCTCCTGATACCTACCTTCAGCCATCTGAAAGGTGAACACTGGATGTCAGCCATACAGGCTCCTTGAGTCAAGGGGTGTGTTTCCCCAAAACCCAGTTTATTCCATCTGCCCACGGCCACAGTGACTGGCATGTAAACCATGTGGATAACAATGAGAGGTGGGCACAACCACCCTCTGGAGCTGCTCTGCTTTCTCACAGCCTAGGGACAGGAGCGTGGTTGTCCATCCCGGATGAGGTGTTCACGTTTCAGAAGACTAATTCAGAGCAACACAAACTCCTCTTTAATAGCAGGCACTTCACACATCTCAGACAGAGGTACTATATGGTTTCATGTACAGATCTTGGCACATCTTGCATACACGTCCTGGAAGAAATTACTGATGGAAGTAACACACACCAGGACACCCTACTTTTGTGACATGCCAGTAGCACACAAACACCACTCACCCAGGTCTGTCAGCCAGATGTAGCAGCTTTAAGCCTACTTTATAAACCAGAAAAGGGATACGTGAGCATGTCCCATAATATTCTGTAGAGCTCACCACTCCCCTATTTGGTACATCTGAAAACAGAGGCTCTATAAGCAAAATAGGAGCTGATCTAGTGATCGAAGTGTAGCAGCAGGAGACAGAAATACTCAAATCCACCTCCTTACTGCAGGAAGATACCTCCCAAAGGAAATAACTCACTTTCTTCTTTACAGAGCAAAACTGATGTGGCAGTCATGAATGAATAAAAGGGAAATGAAATAACACAAGAAGAATTGAACACAGCCTGAAGGCCACTGTGCAAACCACGGACTTTCAACCTGAGAATGGTGTCTAGAAGAACTACTGCCACCGGGCTAAGTTGAAACAACCTGCTGTTTCCAGGCCACAAGATAACACCTCACAATAAAAGGGCTCTAAAGTAAGTTATTATGAAACAAGATTAGCTGCACACACCATGCATGCAAAATCTAACATGCAACACCAGGTCTGCCCTTCTGCAAAGGAACAGCAGTAAGATAGAGAGCCTGAATCTACTCAGAACATGATCACTCATTTCATTTATCAGTCTAGGGCATGCAAATCTTAAGGCACTACATGAACAGCCTATAACAACAATTTATGACCCACTATGATATTTTAATACATGCTCCAAAGCTAGATATCCACATCTTCACACGTGGAACTGAAATATGTAAGGCCCTCATGCAAATACTGAAGCAGTGTTATTAATCTAGAGATCACAGCACAACTACTGAAGACACTCAAAAAAATAAAAAAACCAAACCAAGCCCAAACCCAAAAACAACAAGCCTTGCCATAAAACAGACCAAAACTAAGCGTTTCATAAGATAAACAATATCTGGAAATAACCAAACGGGGAAAATACAGCAGCTTGTTTCAAGGTTAAGGCTGTCTGGATATAGATAACACTGGGTCCGTTCTGTGTTCCAAGTTACTGTAATTATTATTTCAGCCTCTGAATTTTTGTTGGACCTACAAATAAGGCTCAGGCATCTCCACCATCCAGTGACCTGAACACTTTCTGTCCTCGTTGCCTGCCGTACCCCAGCTGCAGATCATATTTGTGCCAGTCACATTGCTCAGCCCATCTGAGCTGCTCATGAAGGCTGCAACTTGCTCAGTCTTACCTCCGCCAGGCCCCATGAAGACTCACAGGGCAGCAGGACTTCTTTTTCTAGGAGCTTCAGAGCTAAGCCAACCTTCACACCTGAACACGTGCATGCTCCCAGCAGAAGGGAAGGCATGCTGCGCCTTAACCTCTCCGACCTAATTTTTTACTAGCAGGTTACGCTAATATTTAGGACAATAACCCAAAAGCCCAGCAGACAAACAGGAGCGCACAAGGTGTACCAACTCTACTCACAGCCAGTCTTCCAGAAGAGCTACAAACAGCTGACAGCAGTAGCATCTTAAAAGGCTGCAGCAAGGTGTACCAAATCTCAGGGGTGCCCAAAAGCCCAGAGAGGGAAGAAATTATAACCACCAGCATGCCTTCAGCCAGACAGAACGGCTGATAAACCAAAAGAGAAGTCAGATTTTGCAGACATCAACCTGCCAGACCATGTTAAGGTTTGTGAGCGCAGGTGCCAACAGCTAGGACCTGAAATTTAGCTCCGTGGCCTGATTTCTGAAGGCCTGCAGACAAGCAGCACAGAACTGCACAAGGGGCTTGAGGGATCACTGCTGCCTCAGGGCAGGACTCGGTGCTATCGCCAGAACCGTTTGTAGAACCTCCTCTCTGCAGGGGACGGGAAGGGAGGTAAGAGCCGCTGCTTTGTTTTGGATGGCAAAAAAAGCTGTGCGCCAGAAATAAGGATAACCCAGTGTAAAGATGCTGATTGTAAAGGATGCCTGTTGCTCTGAGCACCCTCATTATCACGGGAAGCACTCAAGGGAGAGCTGGAAAAGCAAAGGCATCTATTGAGGCTGCCCACCTCTGCCAGACCTTTTCTGAACGCCACCCTTACGATTACCGTGGCTGTTCAGAAGCGTATGTGAGAGCGCAGTTATTGTAAAAGAGAGGTCAGGGCGAGAAGGGAAATCTCTCTCACCCACTGGCAGGTGGTTTTGACAGCTTTCATATTCAAATTTCCACAGGGTAAAAGACTTCAGCTTAAAAACTTCCCTTCACATCATCAGGGAGAACGAGCTTGCGCTTGCGAACACCCAAGTCAGAACTCAACCACAAAGCACGACTAGAGCAAACCCGTGCCCCGGGTACTCAGCCCTGCAAACCCACACCTCACTTCAGAGCTTCTTCATGGGTGTGACCACGCTTTGCCTTCGCTCCTCCACACGGTTTCTTGTCCACATCACCCCAACAGGCAACAACTGCTTTGGGAGGTAAAAATGATGTGTGACCTTATCAGCTGTCTTATCAGAGAGGTTGGTAAGAAGGGCGGAAGTCTTAAAGGGAATTTAAAAAGGAAACGAACACACAGGGGCAAAGTTAACGGCATCTGAAATCGTTGGCTTTGCCTTTCAGGTGTTAATCTTAAAAAAAAAATATAGTAGAGATATCGAGACAAACAAATAGATGCAGAAGAGAGTCAGAGAACAGCAAAACAAACACATAAACAGAGCAATTTGGGAAAGGGAATTAGCTCTCATAAAACGTTAAGCATGCTAAACTCTAACATGTTGATTTTCTAATACAAATGTAAATTTTACTTAAAACTTAATTTATTTTCTTTGCATTTTTCCTAACACACACATTACAAGCAAGTTGTTGCTGGTGGGCTTACTCAGCTATGAACACTACACTACTGCTATCAGTAAGATCAATCATGCACTAAATTGCTACTGAAAATATACTCTCTCTTCTGGCTTTATTTCTCCACATGGCTGAGCTGCTATTTTCCGCTGTACATTTTTTATGTAGGGGAGTAACTGCATTTTGAAGTCGCCTGCAACTTAACCACCGGCTTTTGTACAAGGGTCAATACGAACTATTTTTTCCCCATCCTCTCATGATAGCAAAAGCTGTGGCCAACATAAACACACAGGCTGTGGTCAGGTTTTGTTTGGGACTGTGCTGGTTAACAAAGGAGTTAACAGGCTCCAAAATGGAGCTACATCCATTTTCATCAGTTTTCACTGACAGATGAACCCACAATATTCACCCTCTTCTCTTCAGAACAGGCAGATTTCAACTACTCCTCTCACTTGGAAACTAATTAAACAATGATTATACTTTAAAAAAATATTATCAACAAAAAATAATTATCAACAATCTAGCACCACCATTTGAAAATTAAAAGATGCTTAAGTAGAAGGCTCACAAAGCCTCTGCTCGGCTTTGATTTTCCACAGTTAAAATTGCAGGAGGAACCTGGGCACCTGTTAAAGGTTTCCAGCTTATTAAGCAGATATGCATGAACTGACTGTGAGGCTGTAGCGTCAGGCATAACTAACTCCCTGGGCAGGTGCTTCTGCGCTACAAATACGGGTGGACCCAATGACCACCTTAAAGATAACTGAAAAAGATGTTCCTTTTTCTAGTAACTTTGTGTTTGCGTTCTTTTTCCCCAACAGATTGTACATACTTCTCTACTCCTTTAGGAGATCCAAAAGGAGGCCTGGAAGACTTTCATAGAATCACAGAATGGTTTGGGTTGGAAGGGACCTTAAAGACCATCTAGTTCCAACCCCCCTGCCATGGGCAGGGACGCCTTCCACTAGACCAGGTTGCTCAAAGCCTCGTCCAGCCTGGCCTTGAAGACATCCAGGGATGGGGCATCCACAGCTTCTCTGGGGTTTGTATTCATTTATCAGTGCCATCTTGGAAAGGACAACTAATCCTACTGAAAAGTAGTCTGGTGCATGTGGAAGCTGGATAGCTTCAGCAGACGTCTAGAGTGTCTCTTCTTTTTAAGGTCGTGTTAACATTCGTTGGACTAAAGAGTCAGTTCAGGCTTCTGCTTTGTTTTCATGCTGAGCTTTACATTCATGCAACAGAGCAGAATACTAAACAGTCAAATTTTAAATTTCCTATATGCATAGCGTGCCTAGCTATTTTTATTAGCCCACGCACAAGATATGAAGGGGTATCTGTTCTTCTTGTTTGAAATCACCAAAACGTAAGGAATGGTGCAAGACACACATGAAAGTGTACCTAGCTTGCACACTAATACCATTCTCTCACACTGCCAGAGTTGTCAGCATCAGCATATTTGGTCTGAGGATGAACTGGATTATTTCAGAGGTGCTTATCCTGTTATCTTTAAATTGTCCACTTTGGTGGTAGGGGACCAACGCTGAGTTTCTCATTTACTTTTTTACCTCTGCACTCTAAGATACAAGAAATCTGGGTTTCCCCAATGGGATACTGAAATACGGGTCTTATAGACACCTTTATAACTAAAGGCTTTGAGGTGCTGCATTTTTTTGGGCTCGCTCCTTGTGAAAATTCATCAGATGCTGAATTGAAATGAGCTTTACAAAAGCTTAGACACTCTCATTCCATTGATTTTACCCTCCCCTGGTTTACAACTGTGATAACAAGTTAGGTCCACCAGTGTGTTCCTGGCCTGTTTCACAGAATCATAGAATGGTTTGGGTTGGGAGGGACCTTAAAGACCATCTAGTTCCACCCCCCCTGCCATGGGCAGGGACCCCTTCCACTAGACCAGGTTGCTCAAAGCCTCATCCAGCCTGGCCTTGGACCCTTCCAGGGATGGGGCATCCACAGCTTCTCTGGGCAACCTGTTCCAGTGCTCCACCACCCTCTCTGGGAAGAATTTCTTCCTGATATCTAATCTAAACCTCCCTGCTTTCAATTTAAACCCGTTACCCGTTGTCCTGTCACTACAGGCCCTTGTAAAAAGTCCCCCCCAGCTTCCTTGTAGCCCCCTTCAGGTACTCAAAGGCTGCAATAAGGCCTAAAATCTTGCTAAAATCTGTTTCCAACAGATGATCTCCACTGCATCTCCCAACATTGCCAGGGACTTCAAGGACTTGGACCCGTGACGCTGTCAGCACGTGCATTTCTGCCATCGTTGTGCCATTACACCATAGCTGTTCTACAGCCTACGGAAAACACTGCATACCATCAAAAGGGGAAACAAAGACTGCAGCATTAGAATGAAAACTGAAACACCACCAAGCACTGCTAGTCATCCCTGTGGGTTTGGCTCACCACTCAGTTACCAAGTCTAGGTTTTTTAACACCAAGCACATAGTTTTTCATTTTCTGTGGTCTTGAAGACATCCGATTCAGAAAGTAGAGCCTCAGTTATCTCTTCCAATTCACCAGCTCTTTGATAAACCTTATTCCAGTGCTGACTCAGCTCTTACAGGTTGGGGTTTGTAGCATGAAATACATTACACCTCATCCTCAGGCAGACAAAGGAATACCAAAGAGACTGGGTTTGGGGTTGTATTCAGCTGTGTACACGGCGATTATCGTCCCCATGCTTCATTTACCACCTGAAAAGCTGGGATAATGCTTAGACACTCCAAAAGTCTGCTATAAGGCTTAATTAATTAGCATCTGGGCCTTGGCACTGAAGTGACCAATACAGTCCCTTGGTTTCTCTGAAGTTGGGAGTGAGGAGGGGTGGCATTTTACACTGTGCAGGGTCTCTGAAAGCACTGGCACTGATCGGTAACAAGAGTCTCCTTAAAGCAGGGTGATAACCGAAGTGGCGTCTCAGTCAGGACATAAAGCGAGCAGGACAACCTGCCATGCACAACTGCAGCCCTCAAAGCCTAGAGTACCTGCACAGGGGGGCAGTAGCACTGCACCATGCCAGGGGGCCACACAAGCACCTCATCTTTACTCCGAACAATCCTCCGAGGACAAAGTGTATTATCTCAAGTTTGCAAAAAGAAATTACAAGGGCACAAACCGATAGTCTAAGTTGAGAAGAATTCTCCAGCAGAGCTGGGATGTGAACCAGCTTCCAGTCCAAGGCCTTATCTATTAGGCAAAGCTGCCCAAAAAGATAAGCTCTGTTTCCACGTCCTTGCTAAAAAAGGTTTTCTGTCTGGGTTTTTTTTTCCACAATGACCTAACTCTTTCTCATTACTGTTTCCCTTGGAAACAAAAATGTATTTTGCACAGTTTCCTTTGGTTTGCCCTTTTTTTTTTTTTTTGAGAATAATTGCTCCTAAAATGAAGGATTTTTTGTTTATTCAGTTCTATATGGCTCTTTCTGATAAACGCAGAATTAAAGTCAAATGGAGTTTAACAGCCACCATGTTACTAAATAACCTTGATTTACGGATCCCAGCACCGCTCTGCACAGACCTGATCCGGAAGCCAAGACATCTTGGCCTTGTGCTTAGGCGAGGTGGCTGCTGGACCAGAACGTGTCAGGGTGGTTTTCAGGCTTCCCGAGCTACATTATTCCTACCTTTCCTTGTGCTGAGGAAATACTTCCCAAACATCACAAGCCAAACAGACCGCATGCTATCTCCAGGATTTTAGTCAACAGTCCCATGCCTGTGTCAGTAAAGTGTGCATCTTTGTATTTGTGCTGATGTCCTTACTTTGGGGAGGAAGTAATGATATATTGTATCAGAACAGAACATTGCTTTTAAAGATAATAACCAAAATAACTGCTCTGTCAACTGGCTTAAAGTCCCGAAGTCATCTGTTTTGGCAACACAGAGCCCTGGCCATGCTGCACGAGACACCTTACCTGATGTAAATTCTCAGACTGTCTCCCACAAGGAAAACCTTTTATGACCATGGACACAAAGAGAAGAGTAAATGTTTTGTTTGGGCGAGAACAGCACGCTTACCCAGCAGGGCACCTTTTTTGGTAGGACAGGAGCGTCATCTCTGTTTGAAGACCCTGTGACCTCATCAGTGCAAGGGTCTCTGCTACTGCTTCTCATCAGAATCACTGTTGGTCCCTGCTGCATCTCCACTGTAAGGTCAAAAATTATCAGAGCTCAACATCAATAAAGAAACAAGCTTAAAATACTTTTTAAGAACCAACTTTGAGACACAAGTACGTCCTAAATTCCTGACAACTGAATACTGCCCAAGAGGGCAGTGTCAAAACCAACAATCAACCTTACAAGATCTGCAGGAGTACAAGGAGAAAACACAAACCCAGTTGACTGAATATACAGCTCCCAAACTACAGCTTTAGGTTTACAGAGCCAACCGGTTGAGCGGTTTTCAATCCCCAACAAGGTTACTGCTAAGTCACAGTAGAAAATACTAGTATTTCTTACTGTTCCATCTCTTCACAAGCGATTACAACAAGAACACAGTACGGTCACAAGCAGATGAGAAATTAGGAATGGCCTGTGAAGAAGTTTGGTTGAGACCGCAGCATGTGTTAAAAGTACATCTCACAGTACTGCTTATCTTCTGCCAAAAGTCATAGACCAGATCCTGTTACGCCTCATTCCAGCTTATTTCTTTTTGGAACCACTAACAGTTATAAAGCCATTTATAAAATTCAGTGAGAAGCAGTCAATTATCTTCCTTTCTTTTTTAAATATATTAAAAATAGAATGCAATAAAAGTCTAATTTCACTCTGTCAAGAGTACTACTCAGAATCAAGTGCTAAATTATTATTCACTTTCAATTCATCACTGCTTTGCAGAATTTACATACATCGAAATCTCAATAAAAACAACTTCACAAGGGTTGTAGACAGGGAGAGAAGCAGGCCAGGACAAGACTGTATAATGAACATGACCATCCACACCAAGCCTCTACCTTTTTCAGGCTGTAAATCTGTGTCCTAACACCTCAAACCAAAACTGAAAAGTGCATATGTAAATGTAACCCATTTCTTCATCTGCAATGAACTGCAGGAACAAATGTTTTCAGTTCGATACATCTTAAGGGTTTTTTTAAATGAATTTTTACTCATATACCCCTAAATATCTAGGAAGCCACAACTTATTTTAGCATCTATTTCCCTGCTCTTCTTGGAGGTGAAGAAAGGAGGGGTTGGCAAGACACATTTAAACTCTAAAATAATCCTTTCAATGACATTTTGCCAGGACATTCCCTTCAGTGTAACACAAAAGAATGAATGCAAATAGACTATCCCTGTAAAGAGAATTGAAACATTCCCATTTTCTCGCTGGTGCTAAAACCTTTTAGCAGAACCACTGTAAAATAGTTTCATTCAGGAACGTGAGCACAATACACTGGACTCTTTCTTTCCTCGTTTCAGAGATACTGAAGCCCTTATTGCTCTAATGCTCCTGCAAGCAGCACACCACTCAAAGCCCACCCGACCCCAAACTGGGGCTACGCAGACACACTGGCCTGCTTCCCTCTCCCACCCCACTCCCCCTGTTCACAGCCATCTCTTCTCCCACATCCCGACTTTCCCCAGAATGAAACCCTCACAACTGGTCTCAGACCCCTTTCAAGCGGAAGGGCAACTCAAGCCATTTTCCCAACCCAGAGAGGCTTAGGGACATGGTTTAGTGGGGGACTTGGCAGTGTTAACGGCTGGACTGGATCTGAATGGCCTTTTCCAACCTAAAAGACTCGAAGCCTCTAGGGTCCTACCTCACTGCCCCCCAGCTGCTTGAGACCATCCTGCCCCAGGGGTCAACCCCCACAGCACACAGGGTCCGCACCGGGCCAGCCCATGAGACACCAGCTGAAGTTGGGGTTTTTTTTCCTGATCTACCATTGTAGAGGCCTGGAAGAAAAGATACTACAGAAAGGCAAGTGGCTGACCAAGTGAAACGAAGACACTTAACATCTCTGCTCCCACCGGTTGTTGCGAGGGAGCTACGGTTGTGACATTCTCCGGGAGGAGATCCTCCCCAGCGCAGGGGCTCACTATGAAGCCGAGATGCTACTTTGATCCACCTGTGAATTATTTTGGCAGATACACGTGTTTTAAGTGACATCTAGGCCTCACACAACACAGGGGAAATTCAGCTTCCCACAGATTCAAACCTTTATTGGATGTTTCTCTGCATGGCCCGGAAGCACTGGTCTCCAAAATGAAGGCTTGTACTGGCTGACAAATGTCAGCTACTGAACACCACCACACCATGGCTCATCCTTAAGGCTCTGTAATATTACATCCATTCAACAGCACTTTTTTCCAAGCAGCCCATGCATGCCATGAGAAGCTACAATTTTATCCAGGTCTGTCAGCAAGGTGCTTTCAAAAACCTGTAGCTCACTGAAGAAGAGCTGCACTGGGGTCCACTACAAGCTTCCCATATTCATGTTTTTCATCAGGTTTCGCAATCCAAAAGAACCTTGCAGAGAAGAAACTGAGAAAAGTGTCCTCATTCCTGCCTCCTCCCATGCCCTCTTCAAGATTCCATTTTACTGTGCTGTCCCGCTTTTTAAATTTCTTCACTTACATACTTAGATGGCAGAATCCCCATTCCACAGAGCTTGGAGCTGGCTCCCGTGCAAGCTACCAGCCATGGCCGGGAGCAATCAGCAAAGCCTGTGTCCACCACGACCTCAAGAAGAAGAGCGAGTCATACAGGCTAGAAGCCAGCAGTGAAAACCACTACTCTATAGAAAATTCTTCGAAGAGGAGAGTTTCACGCAACTTGTCTGCTTTTTCTTTTCTGTAAAAATTGTATCATGTACACCAACCAACACTGACAAAACATCCCCCGTATTTTAGCTGTTGTACCTATTTGTCGTATTTGAAGTACTAGAAAGGTGAAGTAAAAAGGTAATAGATATTCCACTTCGAAAAAAACATGTATCAAAGAAAGAATAGGCCACATTGTAGATTCAGAGTAAATTGGCATAAGCAGAGTAACGCAGAATAACCTTCACTTACAAATTTTATGTATTCTGGTTTTACTGAAAACATGGTCTGTACACTTACACGGCAGCTATATGGACTCTATACCCTCCACAAGACAGCCCAATTGAGAAAAAAAAGGAGGTGGTGATTGTCTAACTCGGTGACAGCACTAATTTCTCATTTATACTCAATTCTGTCTGAAAGGTGAAACAAGAGGTTTGGGTTTCTATCAGTCTCACAAAAAACAGAGGGAAGAAGATGCTTCACTTCCTTCTTCACTCCTGACGGAGCTGGTTGCTTACGGACTCTCAGCCTCTCGGGTAAAACGCAGCTGAAGTTTTCCAGACCCAAGCCCTGCATGCAGCTGCAGCAGCCTCTGAGCAGCTGGGTCAGCCCCATCACTCCCTCTCCAAACTGCGTCTGAACGAGGAGCGCACGGACACCCGTAAAATACCCGTCAGCAAAAGCACGCAGGCGTTGCCTTGCATAGAAAAGGGACTTTTAATAAGCGCTTTCAGTATTAAAGCAGGGCAGTCACTTTACAATTATCCTAACCAGCTCTGGTGCATGCTTTGGTGTTACCTGAACTCATGTACAACAGTGGAAGGTGAAATTCTTTCCTCTGCTCAGGAAAAGGGAAGAGTGAAGCAAGACCAAAGGCTCTGCTCAGCAATCTGGATACAGGCCACAGGGGTGATTTAAAAGAACTGGCTTTTGAAAAGATTTCCTCCTCATACTTCCAAATCACCACAGCATAGATCTTCCATGTGCCATTCAAACCTTACGAAAAAAAGGCAGGTTCATTCCATGAGCTGTGATTTCATGGGTCCTGTACTGTATTCCTCACTGTGGTGCAAGCACCACTCCTAACAGTAAGCTGTACGCAGCCATGGCGATCAGCAATTTTTAGAGAGTAGCTCTGCAGATCAGCATGCTCACAGAACCTGTGCCCTGGAACGGACTGATGGCCCCACTCTCACTCCTACACACCTTTTGCCACAAAAGCATTTAGTAGCAAGGGCACCACGACAATTCCAAGGGAGAGGGCAAACAGGGGGCCTACATTCCCATGGGTGCGCTTGCCTGCCTGCGAGGGTAGGACAAAGGCAAATACAACAGGGGAAATTTCTGATGCCAAGAGAGCGTAGAATGCTACCTCTGAATCTTGCCCCAGTACAGGATCCAAAACAAGCAACAGGGAAAGCTATTCATTTTCCAGACAAACTCAGTAAGTAGCTTTTCCACAGGTAGTGGAAATAGAAATATTTGTTCTTCCATGAAAGCACCACCTCTGCTCAGACCGTTTTTAAGCACAAGCCCAAGCCTATATTCACCTAATCCAGGCACCAGTCACATCCTCACCAAGTAACTACAACCTCTGCCAGTCATCTAGTCTCTCTGCTGAGTTTATGGTCAAGCGTTAGGCCCTGAGTCATCTGACCTATTTTTTCATGCCACGTTAGGAGAATTGCACCCTGGAGTGCGCATTCTTCTCCAGCATCTATCACACAAATCCAGACAACCCACCTTGCACAGAACACGTCTGCATTTCGTTCCATGTGCCCAGCTTACGTAGCCTGCAGAACTGACCCTCAGGGCTGTACTTCCAACTATGCTTAGCCTTCACAGTAAGCATCTGCGTGGGGTATGACCGGTAGGGATATACCCGGCATCATCCTCCCTTTGGCACACACCCACCCTGTGCTCCCCTCCCAGGGTAGGGGCCGGCGGGATGGCTGAGCTCAGTGTTGCGAACAGTGCGAGCGCAGGGCTGTCTGGGGCTACCTCTAGGCACATACACAGGAGGGGCTACCCGGAACATTACACGCTCCCATGTTTCCTCGCCGTAGACACCTCAAAGGGCTTGGCTGGGGCAGAAAATAAACCCTTCCCTCTGTCCCCGCTTTGCTGCATTAGATAGATTCCCTCGCACACCACTTAGAGCTTCAGGTTCAAGAGAGAGGTTTCCCTTTCTCTTGACTGTTTCTTGTTAGAGGAGATTGAGGGAGTAGGACACCTGGGGATCAGACCTAATGGATTCCAGCACAGAATCAGAGTCTCAAACCCAAACCCCGCTGTCGCTGAAATGTTGCTAGGTATCTCTGTTATGCTTTCCAGTATCTGCCTCCTTGTTTTGGTGCTGTCAGAACGATCGCATCCCCTGAGCGTGTGAATGCCCCGGGAGCCACTGTTACCATACTCCAGGAGCTCCTACGGCATTTCCAGCACCTAGGACATAACAGGGTTCTCGCAGCACGCACTCCTGCCTGGGAGCTTGCAGCCTGCAAGGAATAGACAGCAAAATATAAAAAAGGAATAGGTGAGTTGCTACAGTAATTAGATTATACAGTCACCATGAATATCGAAGTGTTTGGTTGCAGCCTGCGTTCGTTAAAAATACAACCAAACAATTAAGAAAAACGTTTTTTTATTTTAGCACACACGTATGTTTTGCTGTCGGCATTAGCACAAAGGTTACCGGTGACTGCACCTCTCAGTCCCACGGACTTGTTAGCTCTAGCTACTGATCCACAAACTAAATATCATTTTCTGGGAATATCTGGCCCCGAATATCCCTTCTGACCCAAGGTGCTGCAGGTTTAAGAGGTCGCTCATGGACCGTAACATCGCTCTCCGGGCTCACCAGGTTCATGCCTCCATTTCCCACCAGTCTCCTCCACTAAGGAGCCAACTGCTGGGATTTGATTCTCTCTTTGTTCGAGGGTACTTATTTGGAGGGGGTGATGGGCTACTAACATCAGGGTTTAACTCAAGTACACAAAAGCCAGGAAATTCACAGCTAGGGCTGAAAATGTGTGCTGACACAGCAGCATTATCTCCTGCCATTAAGCCTTTTCTGGATCTTTTGGCACAGGCCTGGGTTAAAGCCTGTGTGTCAGCAGAGATTTTTCAGGCCTCGCCACGAACTCCTTCGCTTAAACCAAGCTGCTAGCACCACCGGGGTATCGTCCTCTCCTATGACCACCCCGTGACGACAAAGCACACGCGTAGGCGCACCCCATGCCTTTCCACGTGTGGTTTCCCCTTCGTTCTCCCCAGGCGCTGTGAATCCAGCGCCAACCCACTTGCAAACTCCCAGCCCTCCCTCCAAAGTGGGCACAAAGGGGGATTAAGCAGCGCTGAATAGCACTGACAGACAGACCTGGGTAACCGTAGCAATCGGTATTTCAGAGCAGTGTCACATCCCAAGGATCTGGTTCTGGCTGCCCCTGAAGCCAGGAAGGTGGGTGGGAGAAGGACCCTGGGGATTAGCCCTGGCATAGGTCTCCTCGGGGTAGAGGGAGAGATGCCAAAAATGGAGATGGGAGGGACCGAGTCCTGGCTCTATCACCCACGCTACCGAATTCACTAGCCTTGCTCTTTAAGCAGGAGGGTGAGGATAGGAGGCTTTGAGGGATTTTATTGGGAAATGACTTCCCAGAAAGGGGAAAATCTCCATGCTGATGGCAGAGGTGGGCCTAGGCTGGCTGCAGGTGGGCACAGCCATGGCTGCTCCCCTCCCCTGCTGCCCCAGCCCCTTTAACCTAAAATTACTGTGGGACAGGGAAAAAAAAAAAAGCAGAGGAATAAGGAGGTGAGGTTTTCACCCATTTCTCCTCCTGTCACTAGCAGCTACACAACAGAGGGTCATCTTAATCGTGCTAAATTGTGAGTACCTCCTGCGGGATCGCTCACCCGGGCACAAGCTGCTGGGGTGATGGGAGGGACTTGG
This sequence comes from Eurypyga helias, assembly GCF_000690775.1. Classification (NCBI taxonomy): domain Eukaryota; kingdom Metazoa; phylum Chordata; class Aves; order Eurypygiformes; family Eurypygidae; genus Eurypyga; species Eurypyga helias. The sequence continues at coordinate 17,294 of NW_010241141.1, forward strand.
GCTGTTCCCCTCCCTGGCTTCCCTGAATCTCCCACCCCAGTGCCTGTCCTGGGGATTACAGCCCCAGTGGGTCCCTGGGGTCTGGCACACAAAACACCCCAGGCACGGGACACCGGCCCCAGGCAGCCATCCTGGCCTGCATGCACGGCACAGCTCGGATAGGGATCTCCTGTCTCGGGAATGCTGAAGCAGGCAAAGCCTCCATCATGTCACCTGGAAAAAAGGGAGCCAGGTGGAAGCAAGGAGCTGGGGGAGGCTGCCTGGGTTGAACACTGAGCTCACGGCTCGGTGACAGCATAGCAGCTCTGAACCAAAACCTGCTCCTTTCCACACGATTTAAATGTCCAGCTACAGCTGCCCACAGGGCTGAGACTGCGGAAGGGTTACGGTACAGCCCACACCCACTCTAGCCACTTAAAATCCAGACCAAGCTGTTTGCAAATTTAAGAAATTACTTAACGATAGTGAACGGCCAAGAGGCCAAGAGATCTTATCTCATCAGGAACAAAACTAGCTAACTTACCTCTCTAAACAGGCACTCTAGAAATTACAAACTAACCTAATAAGAGACTTTATCTTGTCACTTACAAGCCAATTGTTATAGATTTACCAGTAAATTTTAAAAATGGGAGGTTACGTACACTGGGCCACAATTTGCCAGCGTTATACAAAGGACTTGCCGAATGACTCAACATCAAATAAAAGGACAGGGTTGGATTCTACAGTTTTAAAGACATGTAGTTAATATAATCTATAAATAACTGAAATTATGTTTCTGAGTGAAAGGGCCATTGTTCATTTTCATCACGGGGATGAAGGGAAGTGCTATGGGGAAGGCAAGGCAGGCTTTCCAAATGAACGTTACAGATTTATTTTACAAAAAACCCAACCCAACGATACAGAAGGATACCTTTGGGGCAGTAGTTGCAGGTGTGCTTCAGTACAGGGGCAGGAGCTTTGACAATATGGATGTCAAAGGGATGAACCTAACCAACATACACTAGAAAGAGAAAGGAGACAATGGTGACACATAAATTTGCATTTTATTGGGACTCTAAAACCCTACAGAATTAAAGTTACTGTTAATATAATATAGCTACTTAGGAGGGTTCTTCCAGATGAATGGGAGAGCCATTTTGGACACTGACATGCAGTTTCACAGTCATTCAAAGCCTAAACCTAAACCAGTCCTTAGCTTTAAACAGGATCAGTTCCCAGTCCTGGTTCACCACGCAACCACAGAAACATTTGTCTTATCACAGGGGAGGCAAAGGTACAGTCAGAGGCAGATGCTCGCCTTTTGATGGCAGTGACATCATTTTGACGGTAAAGCGACAGTAAAAATTGGGCAGGCAATAAATTCCCCTCCGAAAATGCCACTGCAACAGTAATAGCTGTCAGGAGCAGGCATTGTCTTGGGCTGGAGGGTCTTAACCAAACGAGCCTGCATCTTCACCCATCAATCCGACTGAAAACCAGCGGGTCTCATCCTGCTTCCCATGGCGTCCGTGCAGAATCCACAGCACCGTCAGTCGGCGAGGGGAGCAGAGCTCCCCAGACTGACAGGGCTGGCAGGAAAACAGGCTCCTGCCCAATTAGTCTGCCCCGCAAGGCTGGCCAGCTGATGTTAGCCCTGTGGGGAAATCAACCCCTGGCTCCAAAACCACAAGGGATTAGAAACCTCGGGCCGAGACCACCAAGTCTTCCTTGCAATTAACTGAAATAAAAAGATGAACATCAGGGTGGAGAAGGTTGTTTAAAAGGAGTAACCTTAAAGCCACGTAGTAAACAGGAAAAAAATAAAATCCGAAGCCATGCTACATCACCCTCCCCCTCCACGCATGTTTTACTGCATCGATGATGGAGGACTCGGTCCGTCAAGATCTGCAAATTGGTAGGCAGTACATTCTGTGCTGTCTGTCAGTATTACACATCCTAAAGGGCTGAATAAATAATTGAAGAATAAATAATTGTGCCAGGGCTTTGTCTCATGGGCCATTTTTATAGATTGCTGTCTAATGATAGCACCATCTGCAACACTCTGCATTAATATGGGATAAAATTACATAGCGCTTTGTTTGCTCTGACACTGTGATGTTATGATGTCTCTTAATATTATCTTGAATAAAAGGATAGAGCAATGATGGAAGTGTCCCAATTGCTTGTAAACTCTCATTTAGGGAAAACCAAGTTTAAGCAATCAGAAACGTTTCCCGGTCCCCCAGGACAGGACAGAGAAGAGTGGGAAAGCTTCGTTGTTTCCAATGCACATCGTATTGAGGTAATTAAAAAAAAGAGAGGAGCTTGTTAGTATGTTTTTGTTATGCATGTCCAACTCGGAGTCTGCAGGTTAAAAGCTCTGTGCTGGCAAGGAAGCAGCCCAGCTCACCCCCAGCAAAACAGCACCCCAGCTCCAGTCCCTGCCTCAGCACAGAGGGGGAGGCAAAGAGATCAATCACAGGTTTCTACTCCCTAAATCCAGGGGAAACAAGATGACTTACACCAGTGTACTCTGGCATAGAAGCATACCATGGGTGACAGGGGTACCTGCAAGGAGGCAAAAGCTTTTTGCACGGGAAAGAAAGCAAGCTTTAGCTTTCCAATAAAGCTTTAAACTCCTTAACAATTCGCCACCCAAGAAACATTTTCTTCATTATTCTTAGAAAGAAAAACCTGAAGCCATGGTTCACCAACAATACAATTCACACTCCTCCTGCCTCCTGTGCACTCCTCCATGCCTGCAGGACACCAGTGCATCACCCTTCCCTCCTGACAGGATCTTGCGGACACCCCCTCTCCCTCTCTCCCCAGCAAAGGGCTCAGGGGGCTGGGCAGCGCTGAGTCCCGTTCCCCCACCACAGGTCTGCGACATTGCGATGAGCAGCTGCTGGCCTGGTAGGTCTGCATGGACAGGAGCTAATTTGGATCCCAGGGAGCTAGAATAAATGCACTGGCTGCCTTGCAGCTATTACTTACCTGTGGAGTAAATGGTGAGATTTTAAGTAGGTTTTGCAGAGCACAGGCTCACCCACATCAGGATCCAGCGTCACTCCAGGGTGGCTGCAGAGCTTTGGCCTCACAAGCCCCAGCCCTCTATCCCCAACCACTGCTTGGCACCTGCCTCCAGAACTGAACATTTCAATTTGCACATCCCAGAAAAACGGCCCGGGAGGGACGCTAGGCAGATGGGGCCCCTGCAGTTATGACACTCGTAATGTCACGACTGCAATCACAGGCTCCAAGAATCAATTTGCAAAGCAAGAGTTTTCAAACTCTCCATGGATCAGGTTGAGCTCAGCTTCAGAAGCACAGGGACAAAAGGAAGGGGGTTTGCAGGCGGCTTCGGAGAACAAAGCACTGCGGCTGCTCCAGTGACAGGGATGACGGTGAAGGAAAAGCCTCTTGCCTCCAAGCCATCCTCCTACCATCAGACAAATATTCTTCCATCACTCAATCCCACCCTAAGAGCTGACATACAAACCAATCCAGGGCGTGTGGTTATGACTCGGCTGACCAGAGGCCAAGTTACACCAGGATTAACCATTAGGAAAAGAGACCTGCTGATACAACCCACAGCAGGAAGATGCCTTCAACCACCATGAGGCTTCTCCAAACCGACCACGCGTGCAGCACCCTACGTGTTCTCGCCTGCGTGAGCCACGGTTGACATAACTACGCACTCACGGGTCAGTGTGCCGTTTGGTACCTCCCAGAAACCCAAACGTGTGACACCGGCTCCTGAAGCACACCAACTGTGTGGGAACTGCTTCCACAGAAAGGACTAGCAGGGGCCTTCAGACAGATCTGGCCGCCTACACATTAACCAGCACAAACACACATGGAAATCAATTAATTAACGACTGTGGTTCATGGAAGAGGAACTCGACGCTTCACCCTCAAACCTGGATTAAAGGAGATATGCACCAGGACCCAAACCCAACGGTGACAGTTTTGCCCTTCATATGTAGCAGTTCACAGCTTTGATGTGTTTCCAGGGTGCTCTGTTACAGGCTTCTCGCACTCGAGACAGCACAGATGCTAAAAAAAACAAGGCCATTTGATTTAGGGTGGGTGGGGGGTATACCTCCATCTACAAATCACTTAAAACAAGCTCAAACACAACGAGATACAACTGAGAGATGTGTTCACCACAGATAACGTATTGGTAAGTTTCCACTTTGTTATTTTCAGAGGTTCCACCTAAAAACCCCTCCTAAAATAACTAACTCTGGGGACACACTCTTCCTGTTGGCTGACAGCAACTTAAAACCAGGAAAAACCAGCTGATGACTTTTTGGCACAACTGGGCACCACCACCAGAAATCCCTGCTCCGTATCTCATCCTGCCGACAGCCCCAAGCCTCATCCAGAGCACAGGCAATGCCTGGGAAAAGCACCCGCATCGGAAGGCCACCAAGGAGACCCCTGCCCTCTAACACAGAGATGCTGCAGCGTGGCCAAATTCCACCCGCCACCCTGCAATTCCCCCTGGCCAACAAGGAACATAAATCCTTTCCCTATAGCAACGGCAGCGCTGATCTGCATTAGTGATTAGGAAATGCTCAAATGTACCCAAGCAGACAGCACACGCCATTTAGCAAAACTTAATTCTGATGCCAAAACACCACCGCCACCTTTGCCGGGTGCCACTGGGTGTCCTGGGCACGCCTGCCTCTTCCTCCTGGAAGAAGTAAGAGCCTTCCTCGAGACCAAAAAGGTGGAGCACAGACTGTGGATGTGCACAAGAAGGGGGGGACGGGAGATGACACAGACACTGAGAGATGACAAGGAAAAAAAATATTCATCACAAAATTACGAACAAAGAGGACTTGGGCTACAAATCAGAAAAACTCGTTTTCCTCAGCAAAGAAATGAAACCCTCAGGGGGTGCCCCAGACGCGGTAGATCCCCGTGCGCCCTCCAGAAGGGGCTCTGCCTTGCAGGCATTCCGCCATGTCTTCAGCAGATAAAGAGGGGCCAGCGATCCATGAAGCATGGGGAATTCATCCCCGGCGTGGGACAGCCATTGTCCTCAAGCAAAGTTCAAGCACAAATCCCATCGGAAACAGCACCGCTCCCCGGGGGCTGAGGAGGAAGGGAAGGGGGAGGAGGAGCAGTTTAGGCCCTTGCCAAAGTTCACATAACATATAGGAGAAAAAATTTAAAATTAAAAGAACAATAAATAAATCAAGGTCACACCAGCATTAGGGTAAACTTCCTCACAGCTACAGCTGAAGAAAGGGAGGGGGGAAAGAGGAAGGTGCAAGCAGGGTGTGCAGAGCGCACTGGCCACCGCCTGGTCCTAGGGGGAGTATCCACTTTTGTAGAAGAGCAACTGAAAAAAAGAATAATAACAATAACAAAAAGTACTGCTCCTAACATTAAATATTCATGGCAACAGCTATGGCGTGGCTAATGGAAAGTGTCCGTAAAACCTTTAAGAAGTTTGTTAATGCACGGAGACCGGCAGAAGGTCACGGCATGCTTAGAGCAAATTGGGAGCCATCGAACAAAAACAGTTTGTCCCTTTTCAAACCAGCATTAAAAAGGTGTCCATTTATCGCACCAAAACCACTGAAGGCACCAGGAAAGGTCATAAACACCCATTAATACTACTCCTGGTAGCTGCCCACTCAGCTGCACAGCCATCAAAACCTGCCCTCATGACCCTGACACCAGACGTGGGTTGTCGGCAGAAGGGAGGTTGCCAGGCCCCAGGACAGTGGTGCACGCTCACTGCCACCTTTCCCTGTCCCACGCTAAGGGCCAAAATCCACGCACCCCGGTACCCTCCACACTGCAGTGATGCTCAGATGTGATGAGTGAGCAAAAAACACGTCTACGGAAACACCACGCAGCCTGCTCATCCTTGCTGTCTCAGTTTTGTAAGAAACCCACGTGCAGACCTTGACACCCCTGCGCTCTTAGGAGAGGGAGCAAAGCACCAGACGCTCCAAAGCCAGGCCAGCAAAACCACGCTTTCCCAAAGTGCTCAGTTCTGTTCGCTCCCTGCTGACAAGGCAGGAGAGCACTGTTTAAAACCACCTCGGCTGTTTTAACAGAGAACACTGCCTGAAGTCCTGCAGGATCACATCAGCCGGAATCAAAGGCACCAGTTTTGAACACCGCATGTTGACTCTTGCCTCTCGGTTTTCCAAGCAGACCTGAGGATGCGGCCAACAGCAGCAGCTTTCTGTTAGGAGCCCCATCCTGCACCACCCACACATCCACGAGCCCCAGCACAACAGCCTTTCAGTCCCGACGCCGGTCTTTCAGCATTAATGCCATGCAAATAATAAGGATGATAAATCGCAGAGCCCTGCCACCAATCCAGACACAAAAGCAATTAAAAATCTGTAACATCTACGTGATGAATACTAACCACAGCGGCAACTTGGAGGCTGCCAGGTAAATGCTGCCTGCAGAAGGTCAGCAGGTGCATAACCGCTTACAGACCACACACACAAGCATGCCCAGCTCTTTTAAATGCATATAGGGAGACTTTAAGGATAAAAAATTGCCCAGATCTGTCTTGCTGCCTGTTGGCCAATAATTTGAATCCACACACAGCCTCTTGCCTCATCAGCACTGCGTTTCTAACACTACTTCTAATGGCAAAGATCAAGACGCCGGCTGCCTTTTTTTATTCTGGATTTCAGAAAGCACAGCGCCCACATAAAATCATCTGCAACGCAAGGGTTGATCACATTAAGAGACCAAATATTAGCCATTTTAATAAATTTGTCAGGGATATGAAGGCACAGGAATCTGTCACTCCCATTGCTTGGTTCAATTTCTCTGCACAGGTTTACTTATCTCCTACGATCTGTTCGGCTTTCAAACCACTTGTATAAAAAGGTTTTCTCTCTTTTACTTTTTAATTAAAACATGAATGGAAAATAAACCATTGTGATTCATTCCCAGGATACCGAAAAAATCCATTTGTGATGGAAAAGAAACAACCAACACATGCAAACATTCCCTAGAAAGCCAACAACTGTTAGTGGGCCTTCTTAGGTTAATACCCATGGAACTCCATGGCTTTGTTTTACATAGAAAAGGTCTTTCCATTACCATCAAATTTCCCTCCTAAACATTATTAACCCTTCATATTCTGCAAGTCCGAACACCAGACTTTCACCGAGACAGAGCTTTCCAAGCTGTCAGAGTCTTTTGTGAACCCTGAACTCTCCTGTGAGCACAAGCACGGGTTAAACAATCATTAAACGCAAGGAAAGGAGGGTGAGTCGGTGGGATGGCAACCACCAAAACAGAAAGTCACAGTGTGTTCAATCCCATTAAAAACGTGTGCATATGCATGAAAAACATGTTCTATACATCCATTCTGAAGAGGCACAGACACACAAATCACCCCTCAAGAAAAGTTTGGATGCCACCAGACATAACACACTTGACAACCTCAGAGTATTCCCACTCCTGCAGATGACACAGCTTTGCAAATTTAACTTTGGTGCAAGAAATTTTAGTTTGGGTGAAAGTTTTAAAGAGCATTTATTTTTCAGAGCATCCATTTGCATTCCTGACATGATGCCCAAAACACGTAGATCAAGGCACACCAGAAGATCACACAGCTTTATGCTCGTATTACATCAATACATACCCCTTGCCCATACCACGTGTGTCACCCATACCAGGTGACCACACCAGGTCACCATTTGGCCACCGATTTCCCTTCTTGTTTCTTCACTTTTAGAACATCTCCCAACAAAAATCTCAAACTACTAGTGCACATGCTCTCCTTACACAAACATTACTAAACAGCAGAACCTTTCACATGGTAAAGCACTGAGCCTGGTTTTAAATATGGGAAAAACGACAGACCAGGTAGACTTGCCCAGGTGGTCAAGAAGGCCAATGCCATCCTGGCCTGCATCAGGAACAGTGTGACCAGCAGGACTACGGAAGGGATTCTCCCCCTGTACTGGGCACTGGTGAGGCCGCACCTCGAATCCTGGGTTCAGTTTTGGGCCCCTCACTGCAAGACAGACACTGAGGTGCTGGAGCGTGTCCAGAGAAGGGAACGGAGCTGGGGAAGGGTCTGGAGCACAAGTCCTGTGAGGAGCAGCTGAGGGAGCTGGGGGTGTTCAGGCTGGAGAAGAGAAGGCAGAGAGGAGTCCTTGTCACACTCTACAACTCCCTGAAAGGAGGGTGCAGAGGGGTGGGTGTTGGTCTCTTCCCCTAAGTAACAAGCGACAGGACAAGAGTAAAAGGCCTCAAGTAGCTCCAGGGGAGCTTTAGATTGGATATTAGGAAAGATTTCTTCACCAAAAGGGCTGTCAGGCATTGGAACACATGCCCAGGGACGTGGGGGAGTCACTGTCCCTGGAGGTATTTAAGAGGTGTAGATGTGGTGCTGAAGGACATGTTTAGGGGTGGATTTGGCAGTGTTGGGTTAATGGCTGGACTTGTTGAACTTAAAGGTCTCTTCCGACCTAAACAGTTCTATAACTCTATGACTATTTAAAGCTACAAACACAGCATGGGAGAATTCATACTCAAGACCTTCCCGGATTTGAGTTCAGCATATTAGATCCCTCTTTCCTGCAACAGTGTTTTTCTTTATCTAGACTTTGCCACAACAACAAATCAAAGTCATCCAAAGCCAGAGAGCATCAGAAATGCCATTATCCTCAATAGACTTACATCAGGGATGAACATGACTTGCAGTACCCAGAGGAAAGAAAGTAAAGTGCTGAAAATAAGATATTAAGAGCCAAATTAATTGGTGACATAAGCAGGTACAAGTACACTGAGTGAAATGGAGTAGCTTGTGCCTGCAATGAATATAACCGTAAGCATTTACCAGGTTCTTCCTCGAGTCTTTGTTTAAACAAATCTGAATTTATTAGTCTGCTGCTGAATAAATATGATAAATTCTTATTGAAATTATCCTCTGGTGAGCAGTAATAAATACTAGGCAGCATTCTTTCAAGTGATCCATTATTTTAATCTGGCTAAGAGCAACTCCAGGTTTTTCATATGCACAGAAAAAAGTTATCTTCAATACAATAAGTGAATGTAAAATAGTGTGATGTTGCAAGTTTTGGAAGGAATAGGGAAACATTCCCCAGCTTGGTACCAAACTGAGCAACTCAGACACCCCATCTCCATGTAGTTCATACAGTAACAATACAGAACACTTCCATACATAATTTACAGGCTACTATGAAATGCTGGAGGTCAAAACTTCCAGGGTATAATTTAGCAGGGGAAACATGCACTGCATGTCAGATCAGCCTTTGTGACATTACACAAAAAAAAAAAAAAAAAAAAAAAAAAAAAGGTGGACTCACATCCAGGTAGCGGCAGTGTCTTAAACACCACCGCAACACCTGCATCCCTATGCAACCGTGCCTGATTCTTGTTACAAAAAAACACCCTAAGACACATAAGCACATATAATATTTGTATAATGGGAGGGAGAAAAGAAAAGAAGAAATTTTTACCTTAACTTTACATAGATTAAGTAACTTTAATTTTAAGATTACACAGACATAAACTCTCTGCCAAAGGGACACGAGACAAACATACTCTATTTAAAAACACATCTCACACACCGCTTTCATCATGTTTAAAAGAAAATTGTGCTCTTTAAACCTGAGTCATTTGCTAAAGTTCAGAGCCCCATCAGCGCTGGGCTTTCCCCAAGCAAGGCCTGGCTGCAATGCCGGGGGAGGCTGCGGTGGGGAAGGCATCTCCCCGTCGGCTGCATCCCCTCGGCCTTCATCTTGGTTTCACACCGGTTTCAGGTGAGACAGCACCTGATCAGTCAGGATACCGCTGCGGATAGATGGCTCAGCACAAACCCTGCCAGATCTACCTCAAATCATCACACTTTGGTGTTTTGGTTTGGTTTCCAAGGAAATTTGGATCAGTGGAGTGAGTTCACACCATGTTTGTGCTTTGAAATTATGTGCTTGTGGTGCACCATCCAGCACTGGCAGCTCTCAGATCTGGTTTGTTTTTGGATCAACGTGCCAGACGCAAATGCCCTCACACCAGAAGCCCTCCAGGTCAACATGGATGTGTTTCAAACCATGGTGAGCATCTCTGCTGCAGGTGTGTTTGTTTCAACCGTGTGGTTGCCCATGTGGTTTACAGTTTATATCACACATTAAAAATTGAGAGTAACCTTCTCACCTCCTTGCTACCCAAAACAAAACAGTGCAACCCTACTTCTAGCAAATACAGGAAGAAACAGAGCTGCAGGGAAAGAAAAAAGATGTTTCACTGAAAGATGTAGTGCTGCTCTGCAAAATCTTAATCCTCCCTATCCTTCTATCCTTGGGCTTTCACATACACCATTTATCTCCTTGATCCTGGCATGGTTCAGGTTGGAAGGAACCTTAGAGATTATCTAGTTCCAATCCCCTTGCCATGGGCAGGGACCCCTTCCACTAGACCAGGTTGCTCATCTAGCCTGGCCTTGAACATTTTCAGGGATGGGGCATCCATAGCTTCTCTGGGCAACCTGTTCCAGTGCCCCACCACCCTCTCCGGGAAGAATTTCTTGCTTATTCCTAAGGATGAATACCTTGGTATCTCCTTGAGGCTGGCCCTGTTTCTCTTGATGCTCAGCAGACATCTCACCCTGTATGCATCCAGCCCTGGACCTGAGCCACCCCAGCAGGGCACAGCTCCGCCAGAGACCTTTTGGTTTTTTACAGTCAGACACGTAGACCTTCATACCCTCGGTCAGGAATATGCATTCTCCCTACTACAGGGGTGTATTTTACTGTTTAAAACAAAATGGGCATTGTTGGGGTTTCCTTTCCTAAACGACTCCTGATACTACTTTCTAACAGGAAATTGCATTAGGGTCTCTTTATTATCTTCCTCAACTCCAAAAATTACGAGGTCCAGCAACAGGCTAATTCCTAACAAAGACACTGACAATCATAAACAGAAACGCATCAGACAACAGCTTTGTCTATACTTAAGGAAATACTACAGTGCTGCAGCCTCCAGCTCTTCACTTTGGCTCTCCTTTGAAACCCCAAAGATGGCACCTGTGCTGGATTCAGCCAGGA